>NW_017300081.1:30940-36459 GCF_001594075.2 Trachymyrmex cornetzi | reverse complement strand
GGAAATATGGGTGATATTTAGGGCCTTTTTCAACTTCGATTAACACTAATCAATGGTTAACTCAATTATCAGAATTGCCAACGCGAGAACTAAACATAATTTGTCTCAGAAGAGGAAGAGAGAGAAGATGTCCTGATACATTAAACTGCTGTTGGTATACTTCTGCGAGTTGATCATTGATTAATTTAACCAGAAAGAGCCCTTTAATTTTTCAAAATTCGATAATTTATAAATTTTATTGATATGTCATTATAAATCATTTAATAATTGCTAATAATACTGCGTTGTTACAAAATATTTAATAACGACATATTTGATCGGTTAGCAGATAAGAAGTCATCTCAAATGATAAAATATCTGTATTCAGATTAATATGATAATGCGAGGGAAATTGATATGATCTCGCAGAGCAACATAAAAATAACTCAAGATATTAAAACGAGTGATATATATAGTTAATTTTTCTGAACGTGACTCTATATAAATGCAAATGAGTACGCTATAAAAAGATAAATACAAGACTGCTGTTACTTTTAGTAATTTACAATAATGGTATATAAAGATACTATATTACGTCTAAAAATGTGAAATAAAAAAATCGTGTATAATACATTTTCAAAATTAAATCTAAAGATAGCATACTTTTTTACTTCAATATATCATACGAAATTTGAATAAAATAACTTCATATAATAATTAAAATGTTTTGATAATTGCTCGATCACATAGTAAGTTTAACTTTGTATTATCGAAGGATAAATTTTAGCTAAGATTTGTGCACAATTTAACAGTTGCAGTCATGTTTGGAGAGTACCAGAAACCACAGAGAACTTCGATGTGACCAACACGCCATTGGTAGCCCTACAGAAATTGGCACAGCCAATGTCCTTAGCAATTCTACTAAAATCGATTTGACCAATACCGCAGTGGTGCTATTGGCAAACCTATTGCAGGACGATTCGATTTGATGAGCTGCTTTCACGAATGCTTTACATAGCGATTTATCATTACTTCAGTACCTCGTTTAATCAGACTACTAATTTCATTAGCTTCTGCATTGCTTAGTTTCTCATTTCCTCGGGAAACATTTCTCCTGTAAAATACACTGAAATACGACATCGCATGCTAAAGACTATACTATCAACGCTCTTACACGATGTCTTCGAAGGCTAAATAAGGAGGCAGGCTCGTTAAATTAACGATTGTCGAGAATATAAAACAATGTGTAAAAGGAATAACTAGTTAGGTAGATAATATTCCTTGAAACTGTAGTAGAAGAGAGAGATATACATTATTTTAATATATAATATATATATATATAATTATATTAAAATTAGAAACAATGTCAACGCTCCAAATTTTATTTAAAAAATTTAGTTTATATTTTATTTATTTATTTTCATTTTATACTTTACGGAGTTAATTAGTTATAAAAACTAATATTACATAGAATTTTTAAGATTACTTATTGCAAATAATATATAATTTAAGTTAATTATAAATTATATAATATGATAATTTATAATTAATTTAAATTATAATAGAAATCGTGGATAATAGAATCTGTCACAACAGAAGAGTAAGTGATAATAGCTATGTCGATGATTTGTTTTTCTTCACGAGATATATATTGTTTCACAACACGAATGAAACCGAGTAGCTTGCTAATTTTGTCGTGATAAAATAAAGTAACTTGCTGGCATAGAAATTCAACAGTCGCCACTGAAAAGAATATGACGACGTCACTTTTTATTAATATCTACGTGTCGACAAAAGAATTGAATTAAATGAAAGATACGTGATAAAGTAGGTGAAATGCGCCAAGCATTCTGACGTTATCGATCGTTTTTAATCATTCCCTTATGATTTAATGAAAACAAGAAGATATGAAGGAGAGATATTCAAATCTTGATATCTAAATTCATATAAAATTAATGATAGTTTTGTACGATTTTCGTGATTATATTGGAATTAATTTTTTTTTTAGCTAAATATAAAAATATTAAAACACTAATATTTTTAGAATTATAAGTAAAAACATTTTCGAGAGTTACGCGCTTTGACTAAGTGAACTAAATCTTATCGTTCACTTAAATATGAATATTTTTTGAAACTTATTTAAAAAATTCAGTTAAGTATCAAGATTTAATTTAGATATAAGTTTTTCTTTCTCATATGCTAAAAATGAGATTTTATATTCTCTTAAATAACTCTAAAAGTTAATGTTAAAAATGATAAAAGAATATATAATGTAACAAACCAATGAATGACTTTTACATTATATTAGGTGTTGAACTTAATTCCTGCCGCTCGTTTAATTTAAAACAATGTTCCACACCTCTAAAAAATCTAAAAAAAAATTTTTCCAATGTAATATGCTAAAAAGTGTGTCAAACTTTTTAGCATATTACATTACAAAAATTTTTTTTTAGATTTTTTAAAGATGTGAAACATTGTTTTAAATTAAGCGAGCGGCAGGTATTAAGTTCAACACCTAATAAATTACTATAATATCCATGATTTAATCGCCAATTGACAAATATATTTTGACAAAGAATTGGAAAGAGTAAAGGCACTAGAAGTTAGGCGCAGAAGATGTCGCGCAAATAATACACTTATAAAGAATGAAACTTCTTTATTTACTTAACGCTTAGAAGTTAGGCGCAGAAGATGTCGCGCAAATAATACACTTATAAAGAATGAAACTTCTTTATTCACTTAACGCGCTCACTTTTTGAGCCTTCCTCAGAGCAAACACAAACTAACATATATAAACTAAAAGTTATCCTCTCATGGTGAGCTTCCCTATATCGAGAATTTAAATGCTAGGATTAACCAAAAAAAGAAAAAGAAAGAAAAAATGAAAAAGGGGAAATATTTCTTACTCTTACCCTTACTCTTTCCAATTCTTTGATTTGTAAGGAGTCTTGATTAGTTTGATTTATTAACGGATATATTTTGACAATTTATGGCTTATCACAAAATTAACTTCTTAAGAAGATTACGGGGAATTACAATTAGGCAAGAACTTCATCGTCTCAAGATAGAATATCCCTTTTCAATCTTTCTCCCTTTCTCATTTTCTTTCTTTATTTTTTTAATTATTTTATTTATTGTATTCATTAGTGCTACTTTTTTTGATAAGGAACAAAATTCGTTCTTAATAAAAATTTGTAATAATACACAAATAATGAATAATAACAATATAATAATAATAATAGTCAATATTATCTGCGTAAACAGTGGGTTACGTATTCAGCTAAGAAAGTTTTTATTTTCTCGCGCGATAATCCATCTCGCGTTCGTTTAATTATTTATTGTTCGATGAAGTAACAAACGAATTTTACTCTAACTTCTCGATTTATATTCCGCGATAATTACATTCGTGCTTTCTTAAGACGCAACATTCACTCTACAAAATAACCCCTATCCTTTGCAATTTAATGCCGTTATTGTATTAAAAGTGAAATTATCTCGAAATTTAATTATCAAGATACTTATTTGAATACTTATTTGAAAATATCATCTAATTAGATGTTAGTACACCCAGAGAAAAGGTTGCTTCGATTTAAAGAAAATGTTCTTTGCTAGACGGTTAAAGAAAAAATTTCTTTGATTCTCTCTCTCTCGTGAAAAAATGTCTTTGATTTAAACATTATTTTTTAAAATAAAACAAATTTATTTGATTTAAAGAAATTATGTTCAAATCCAAGAAATGACATTCAAATAATAATTTTTTCTTTAACCGTATAGCAAGAAATTTCTTTAAATCGAAGCAACCTTTTCTCTGGGTGTAACAGGAAAATTTTCTCAAAATTCCAGAAAAAAGATACTGCATTATGATAATATAAATCTTACGATATACTTTGAATAAAGCGCAGTTCTTATACGGTGATGTAGTGTAACACGCAAATAGCCGGTAGTAACTGAGCCAAGAAAGAAAATTGGGTTTTTCAGCGTTCTGAGGGTAACAAAGGGCGATTTATCGCCCCTCCATACTGAACCATATATCACTGAGGCAATATCAATTCCCAGTAGGTAGGTTTTCCATCACGTAAACTTTCACTATCGATCTGAATTAATTGAAATTAATCGCAATTTTAAAATTGCAGATTGTCATAAAAAGTTCCTAAAATTTTATATATTTATAGAAATATATAAAATAAATATTGTTCTTTTTTGTTTTTCACAGCAACAATAATATAACCATAATCTTTGCACAGATTAAAAAAGCCTATTCTGTAACATTAACTTCATTCAGAGTTATTGTAGAATAAGTCTCTAAATTTGTATTGATAATTAATATATTTAGAATTAGATAAATTTAATTGTAAGAGAATATAAAAAAGATAAATTTAGAAGAACTCATATACTTATAAAAATTTCATGATATGTAAAAATCACGTGCATGTAAAAAATTTTTAACACTATTTCGAAGAATTTTATGTAAATCTCTTTCATTCACTAATAAAACTACAATAAAATATAAAATAAGTTTGATTTAATTTTACTGGAGTACTCTCTAAATCTGAATCAGTGGATAATCACTGATATCAGTGCCAAGTATGCCACTTTCGCAACGCAATGCAAAGTATAAAACTCCCAATTTAATAAATCAATATTATCAGAAAAATCCGGATGTTGTAACTTTTACGCACACAATATGATTTATACTTTTTAGCAGTATTCTCTGTCTCTCTCTCTCTTCATGCTCCATATTTTTTTGTATTATACGTATGAATATTACTATAGTATGTATTATTAATTTTAATTTGTGTATTTGTAAAATTAGAAAATTAATTTGAATTATATTTAATTAAATTACTCTCTAAATCTAAATCAGTGGATAATCACTGATATCAGTGCCAAGTATGCCACTGGTAATCAGTGAATTAAATGTGAGATCCCTAACTTAGCTAATCTTTATAATGTGATCTAATTAACCTTGTTTTAGTGCTTAAATTCAATGAATATGGTATTGGAAGATTGAAATTAACGTGCAAATATCAGTATTTTAGTTATATAATGTTCAAATATTCTTCCTTTTTTAGTTGAACTTCACTGATTATCAGTGCAAAGTATGCCACTGAGTAATTAGTGACTATCCACTGATTCAGATTTAGAGAGTATATTTATGTATAATAATAATGTCGCAAATGTGTAATTTATTTTTATTTTTGTAAAAATATCAGTTATCGCGTTTACTTAAATAAAATATATATAAAACTAATATTAATATAAATATGTTATAATTAATTTATTGATAATGATAATATTATTCACGACGACAAAACTTATTAGTAGCAATATATTGCAAATATATCTTGCGTAATACTTAATTTACATCTTCAAATTTATAAATATACACATATATTAATATTTGAATGCAAAAAAGAACATTCCAATGCATTATTTAGAAAAGAATTATTTCTCTTTCTGCCATCTTATTAAGGGCTTCTACAGACGAGTCACAATCGAAAGCACCGATCCGTTCATACGGAGTTATTCTATGGTGCTAC
>NW_017300081.1:25328-30890 GCF_001594075.2 Trachymyrmex cornetzi | reverse complement strand
TATACATATGTATACACGGAATCGTTTTATACATTTCAGCTCGTTGAACAGTATCATGGTACAAATATTATTGTCACTTGTTATGCTACTTCACTAGGTCTGCATTACTATGCTGACTTACTTGGCGATATTTCGTATCGTCGCGTACGGCATGTTCGACGTGTACGACGTGTTGTGAGCTTGCACCTTGACGTCGAAGAGCGTATTATTCATACGCTTGAATCGGTATGAATATCCGTTACAGTTGTGCATATACAATTTACACACGCTCAAATTTCCGTAACCTACGTAACGTGAAAGGTCAGGTAAAGTTACATGTAATACACGATTAATGTATACAAGCAACTTATGAATAGATTATAAATTGTAGAAATAGGTAATTGATCAATTTATTAGAGAGAAATAAAAGACGTATTCGTTGAATGTGTGTTTAGTTAAATAGAAATTAATTATTAAAATTGTTATATAAATTTTGATTAAATATAGTTGCTTTATTTCTAATGCAATATTATACATATATACTTTTTACATATATGAATTGATTGAACTCAAATTTCTTTCAATTTCTTTTACTTTTAACATTACCTTTCTCGTTAACTAAATTCTTAATAATATGTATCTAATAATAAAAAATTGCAAAATTAGCTAAAAATATAATCTTTCTTATTCTCTATTTATGCTCGTCAATTTGTAATTTAAATGCTATTTTCAACTGACATTTTCGCATAGGATAAACTGATTCGAAATCTGTCGAAGGTTTGATAGATGATTGGAATACTGAGAATTCTGAGCCTGTGTAAACATTGACTGATTCGGTCAATCGCGACTCTCCACTGCAAATTTGAGCAGCTCGCCGTCAGCACGGCGCCACGGAAACCGATTAATCGCTAGCGGCGTTAATGGATTTAATGGGTAAGAGCTGGTTATCATCTGGTTATCGGCCCCTGCGGCTGAAGGTTTAGTCACTCAGCTCTCGGTACTTGTATTTTGCCCAACATCAACGAATACCATCACGAAGAATATATCAATTTTAACGATTCCCCGAAAAATATTTCTAATATCATTTCGAAAATAATTAATTCTTAACGCTATTGTCTATCTTACAATAAACAGAAAATTGCCAATCGCAGTTTAATAAAAGATGTGACTAGAGTTTCGATGAAGAATATAATCTCATATAATTTAAAATTTTTTTAATTGTAAAAAAATGCGAGATAGATGTTTATTATCTAAAGTCCATCTTAGACGATATATAATCCGATGTAATAAAATTTGCATTAAAATAGAATTCTATCCTAAAATCTGACGTAAATCATAGAATTGAGTTTTATGTGCATATGCTAATATGCACGTATATAATATAAATAAAATAAAAAAATTAATTAAAATATCAGAATATACACGTATATAGAATATTTATAAAAAACATACACATGCAAAAATATACGCGAATGTATAACACAAAGTTAATAATGAAATTCTCAAATTGTGTAGTAAATCTTTCTTTTATGAACTCTAAATTACTATTTTTATTACTATTTATAATACGAATAACGTAATTAATTATATATATACGAATAACATATTTAATAATTTAAACACTCAACAATTGCGGTTTGTAAGTTATACATCGGAAAAATAGTTTTGCTAGTATACATAGTTTTGCTAAAGTATTTGAAAATTTAGATAGAAACAGTTTTGAAAACAAGTTAGACCACTAAAATAATTATGTAGAACGCTTAAGCGTTAATGATAATACTGCAAACATTCTACAGTTATAACATCCAACTAGTTTGAGCATCCTACATAATTATTTTGAAACAGAATTATTTTCAGATCTATTTAGCTAAATTTTTAGATACTTGTAAAATCGTTTCCGTGCATGTTTAACGACTCTTACTTTTTCACAATGTATTACAAAAATAATAATACATGCAAATAAAATAATAAAAAGAAGTAAGATTTAAATAGTTTAATTTATCGAATAAAATTGGAACATGTACTTTTCAGAAACACTGAGAAATAAGCTCATATAAACGATAGTTGCGAGTTCATCTACAAACTTTGGATGTTATTAGAAAAATTATTCCATATACTCGTTCAGTTTTTGTTACTTTTCTTCTTTCTAATGTCTACGACAAATGTGCATAATACGTAAAGAATCATATAGGTTCACATAGAAGATATACATAGAAGATATATAAAGAAAAACACGAGAATCTACTAGACACATTTATGACCAGGTTTGTATAGAATCGGAACTTGCTCTGGTAAAAATGTATGCAATTTTCCTAGACATTTATTCAGTTACTATCTAATATTACTGTATTCTCATTAATTGTGCCAATACTGAGTAGAAAATGGACAAGAACTTGATAGAGTTTTATTCTGTCCATTTCACGAGCAGTTGGCTTGCTTATTAATTAATTTAATATCCATTATTTGTTGTGTTTCTATGCAGTAAATCGATTCAGATTTTACGCAACTTTTGTATGCAGTAACTGCAAACAAAGCGTTACATCCAGATTGGGATCCTAAGTAGTTTTCCTTCTCAGTTACTAGACAGAAGTTGGTGTAACTGTTTAGTAACTGCTCAAAAAATGCATGAAATTTCTACCAGGGTTGGTTTTGTTGAATATCTAACGCTCGTTTCTAATATTATCGGCAATCCGTAGAGAGATCGTTTGCATCATCTTTAAATTACGTGAGAGGAGGTGTTCGTAGTTGATATTTAATGGTTCCGGATAGTTCATGGTAATTGAGTGCATCACGACGAGGAACTAAGTTTCACTGTAAATGATTTATTGGAGTATCGGAGTACCTCGGTTGAGATGTTAAATAGATTTCGACGATCTTTCATTTTCCGATATAAAAAAATGTTCTTAACGCGAGTGAAAAGATACGCGAATGGTAGTCGTGCGTCAATAAAATTTTAAAGTAAATGAGGTTTAAACTGTTTACTGCATCGGCCCGCTCGTTTCAAGCTTCAAAGGGTTCGATGTTTCCACGAGTGTAGTTGCGTGCATGCACGCGCACGCTACGGGAGTGTTTGTTAGCTTTTGCCGCGCGATTGAGATTAAACATGCAATTAAGCTTCTAACATTGGAAAACACGAACTATCGAACAGAGCGGAAAATCGATATTATATTTGTGATCAGTCAAAACTCTTGTTAAAAATATTGATTGTCTGTGATATTGCATTAAGTTTGTAATGCGTTACATAATTATTGCATAACAAAAATATTTGCGTATTCCATCTCTTGATGGAATAATTTTACACGAAAGAGAAAAATATCATTTTGTTCAATATATACGAGGGGGTAACCACTAGCTGAAATATTATCCCATAGATTACATGACATCATATGATTTCATCTGATTACAAATAATTTTTTTCACTACATATCTAAGTCATTTGGTAAAATATTCGAATTTATTTAATATTGTACAATGATTTATCGTGGTTGCATGCACATGTAATTATCGGATTATACATAGAGATTTCATATGAATTTTATAATGATTTCGAGGACTCTGTGGTTACCCCCTCGAATATATAAATAGAAATAAGAAAGATATAACTTGACAGACATATTCTTTGCAGTAATATTTTATATAAAACATGATCTCGAAAGATTACATATAAACATTTACATTAAATATAAGATTACATATAAACTTTTAACCGATGATGCATTTTACTAATTATATATTTTAACGAGAATATGTAATTTGCGGAATATGTAATTTTCCTTTTTTCAATCAGTAAAAATTATGAATTATAAACTTCACGTTCTAATTATTTTAATTATCGACGTTTTACGCTTTTGCAAAGAAAACGTTATTTTCTGATTGAATCCTCTACTCTTTCTCATTTATTCTACCCTCTTGTTTTTTTCTCTTTAGCGCCCCCGATCGGCCGATACGCAATACGCGCTATTGAGTCCTTCATTATTGATTACTCCTTGAACACGTTACATCATGGAGACTTATATAATTGAAGGCGCAAGCGAGGGAGTGAGATTCCTTTATGACGTTTCGAGTCTCAGCGCAGCGCGGCTCGCACAACAGCTTTTCAATAGGCTACCGTCATTTCGTGCGTCCGTTATCAATCGCTTTGTAATGTTCAAGCGCCGTGGTGCAGCTCTATCGCATCCGGCAACCTGTGAAATCAGCAACGGAACCCAAACCCGCTCAATAGCGACGGAATCGACGAAGATATCGGCCTCTCGGAAAAACAGCTAGGGTCGTTAAGAGAAAATCGAAAGACAAAGTCATCGATTGTGCTACATTCATTCGAAATGGTTTTCAATAAGATATTGATATATACCGATATTGTTTTCAAGTCATATCATATTTTATGGACACCGCGCTATAAAAGATGAGTGAATAGAAATGGCATCGGAGAGAAAATTTATTTCTACGAATATTTTAATGTGGAGAGATGAATTGATTGAAACCTATTTCGGAGATTGTTAACACATAAATCGTGTCTATGAAAGTTGCCTAGCAATTATATATAATATACCACGTATTAAACTTTATTACTAAATTCACTTACATTGAAAAAAAATTTATTAAATTTTAATAAATATTTATTTGAATAATACTAACTAAATATTTATTAAATGTAAACATGAATTTCTATCGTTCAAGATCCATTGATTTGATTTAAGTATCCTTTTTTATTGAATAAATATTTATTTGTAAGTCAATGTTTAGTTAATACTATAAAAAAATATTTATTAAAATATAGTAATTTAACTTTCAATGTATTGACTTAGAGTGTAATCTATTGATATCACAATCTGCAGAATCTGTAGAAGATATCGAAATTAAACTGAAGCCGGTCATTGATCAATTAATTTATTGATATCACAATCTGCAGAATCTGTAGAAGATATCGAAATTAAACTGAAGCCGGTCATTGATCAAAGATATTCTCTATAGATCTTTATCATAGATTTATGGATTAAAGTCTTTAGGGATAACAATGTCAAAGTAAAGCAATCAATACTGCTTACTGATGGCAAGCTATTAAGAAGCAGAATTAATCCTTCAGATGCCAAACATAAGCGGCTTAAATGCGACGCGTGTGATTAATTTAACACGAAAAGGTATCTTACTCTATCTGATATATGTATATATCTCTCTCTTCGAAAATTATATCTATCGAATATATAACTTCAAATAAAATCTAAAGTCTAAATCTTGCTTTCACGTGAGAAGAGCCACAAATTAAATCAAAACGGTTGATTATGAGTGTCGAAATAACTAACTTTCGACGCGGCGCATCACGAAAATGTTCACGATGAGTTAAACGCAGTTAAGCGACAAACGCGAAGCATTATTCAGCATCCGTGTCAAGGATCAGACGATTTAACGGGATTCATCGTTCCGAACTACCCCTCGTAATCTCGCACCAGCCGTCGTGCGCGCAATTTCAACGGACTTCATCGCAACATCCCATCTACATCCGTGATTTCATCCTTTGGGGCGGAAGTGATAGGGCTACACATAAAGGAATTTCATGGCGATTAGCGAACAGTCGCTTCCGCGTCC
>NW_017300081.1:16891-25244 GCF_001594075.2 Trachymyrmex cornetzi | reverse complement strand
ATATATATATATATATATATATATATATATATATGTATCTATGCATATCACATAGGACATTCTGGCATACAGATCGTTCGTTTACTATCCATTAAAATGCATTAGGCGATGCAGGAAAAGGGATTTAAAGTCAGTAAGGCTAAACAAATCCTACCAAAAGGCTAGAGCTATTATCGAAAATATACGTAAATTTATTCTAATTTACATAACGGAATTTGTATAGAGGAATTTATACATATTACTGATGGATCGCAGTATAAATTCAAACTTGGCTTTTTAGAAGTATTCTTACAAATATATATATATATATATATATATAGATTATAAATATTAAAAATATTGAAAATATCTTTCTTAAATATTTTCCAAAATTTCCTTAATTTAAAATTTGTATTACCTCTTTAGAAATTCGTAGTCTTTAACTTGATTTAAATTTCAGTATTAATCCTCTATCTGCAATTATATTTTTACTCTCTCTGTAGTTTTTTCTAGCCTAAGTTTTTTTTACTAGGCTTTAGAACAAAAAAATATGGAAAAATTCAGAATCACTTTTCTCTGTTACATTACCAAATTGATGTTACGAGATATTTTAGGACGAGAAATTGGATTCCAGCGTTCTTTTTTATTCCAGAGAAATTTGAGACTGAAATTTCGTTTGTGCTAAAAAAAGATTCAGATTACAGAGGGAGGGTAAATTTAGTTAATTTTTTAGTAAAGGAAATATAAATCTAATTTAATTTTCTCTCGTATTTCTTATACAATATGATTGATATATTTCTTTTTTTTAACTTTCTATATCAATCATTTTTAATTCTGTATAACTTTAATCAAATAATAAAGAAACAATTCAATTTTGATCGATTCCTACACCGTACTGCAAAACGTGAACGGAAGTTGTTTATTTTCTATGAGAGTTTACACGTTACTACTATCGTTCCTATAAATTCCGTAAGCTTTCCCGCTCGGTCGTTCCGGAAAGTAATCGAATTTACAGCACGGAACATAGATACAATATGGATATTATTATTGTGAAAACGCGATTTGTGCTGCAATGTCGTTATCTCGAGAAACTGCGACAGTGAATACGAGTGTAAAACTATATGTATATCGCAATGTTTAGATAAAGCACACGTGAACGTAGTTCTCACATATGCGATTTTAATATGGCATGTAGGTATATAGTAGATAAAACGATGCATTCGATATCATATAAAACTTTGGCATTACACATAAATTTTCATTTATAATTTCATATTAACATTGTGCATACATTACATTTAAAAAAAAATAAATAACTAAAGATACATGCATATACAGAATATTGAATGCATTGAAAATATCGCATTTTTTAATACGGTATGCATAAAATTTTAAAATATAAATTAGATTCTGTCCTACTTCTGAATTCTTTGCCGTAAATTATTACGCGTGAATCGTCTAAAGCAGTCTTCAAATTAGTATCTTGTTCTGGAGATAATATTATTTTTAAATTAGATTTTTTAAAGTTTTATTTTATTAAAATAATAGAATAAATTTAACCCTCCGTCTGCAATCTGAATTTTTTTTAGCACGAGCGAAATTTCACTTTTCAATTTCTCCGAAATAAAAAAGGGCGGAGTCCGGTTTCCCCTCCTAAAATATCATTTTGTGCTTCTCATTGTGTTATCAAGCATTATGTTCTCCTACAATAGTCATGGTGCGGTATTATTTGTAAAACAGTATTATAGAGTTTGCTCACTCCGAACGTTAACTTTCCGCCCACCGCCCTTTTCCGCAATATAAGGTGTACAAGCTCGAGATTCTATTCGACGAATGGCGAAGTATGAGAAGCGTGCATATGTGACAATTCGTGCAATATGCCCGTCGAAAAGGATAAGGCGCGAGCGGCAAAAACTGAGATGAGGGTGTATCCTTAACAGGGTATCCGCTCAATACTCGGCACATGACGACAACCCTCGAGATAAAAATTCTCGAGGATAACACAAATTTAAAGGAGTTAGTAAAGAGCACGTGTTTACATCAGTCACCGTAGCTTTTCACTCAAATTTTCTCACGACTTTTCGTTATGTAATAAAACCGGAACTTTTTTTCTTTCAAACGTGCTGCCCATTCACTATTACTGACAAATGGCACGCCATTCTGTATTTCAAGAACCAAGAAGTTCCTATTCTTTCGAGCACTCAAACCATCTGGCAACGAAGGATTCTCAAAACGATGCCACTTGCACTGATGGGATGCCGCGCGATTATCCATCTTGTTTTATCGTCTCCGCCATTTGCGAATTCTTTGAACACAGTAGAAAAAAATCGCGATAAAAAGGATTTCCAGTTAGATATTTCTTGTGCCACGCTGCAATCGACATCAAGTTCATCATGTCGAGAAAGCACAGAGAAACGCTTGCATAGCGAAGGCCTTCGATAGCATTTCACGAGAGCAGGAAATTTTGTCCCACATTCTATTTTATCATCGGAATAAATAATATGACGAATTCTTAACCTTAGAATATTCATATTTTTTTACAGTACCATTACTCTGAATGAAAATTTACTGACATAATTAAAAATTCTTTTTACACACTTTTTATGTCTACTTTGTAAGTCACAAAGTAAAGTAAAGTTAGAATAACTGGATCAAAACCGTGACCAGAGAGAGACTAGAAATCGAGATAGAGAGAGATTGGATTAGAATTTAACCAATCACAGCAAAGTTATCAAAACTTGAGATTGATTTTTTTTCCTCTGATTGGTTAAATTCCAATCCAATCTCAATCTCTACTTTGATCATGGCTCAACACTATTTTATTTAACCTTCCGTCTGCAATTTAAGTCTTTTCTTTAGCACAAGCAGAATTTTATTTATAAATTTCATTCTCATTTTTACTTAAATTTCAATTTGTAATAGATAAATAGTTTTTCAACATTTCAGTTAAAACTATTTGGCAATGTAATAGAGATATTGAAAAATAACACTGATTGTTTTTCGCTTAAAACAGTAAAAAAAAGTAAAGCTTAAAATAGTAAAAAAAGAACTTGGCCTGAATAACAAAAAACTAGATTGCAGACAAAGAGAATAAAAAGATGATTGCAGATGAAGGTTAATGTAAAAAAATGAACTTTAATGTTAAACAATCTTAAATATTATTTTAAGCTATCAAAATTTTAATTACAAAAACTATACTAAATTTGAAAAGTACAAGACAGAAAATTTATATTCACATTAATGGCATTCCAGAGTTAATGAAATATTTCTCTGGGAGTTCGTATGTGCACGTGTATTAGAATATTTTCTAAAAAAATTATCAAGTTAATATTATCGAGACAATCTGAGTAAGATATTATTATTAAAAAAAATATCGTTTTTATTAATAATAGAATAGAATTTATATTACTTGTTAATCTATTAATGCAGACAACTATACCGTTCATTTGTGATACTGCTATAGTAGCTGTATCATTCACATTTAATTACAGCAATTGAGATTTAATTTAAAAAGTGCCACAGTAATACACTAAATAAGCGTAATATAGATTAAAATTTTTTCTATTTTCATAAAATGGTATTAACTTTTATACATTAAGATTAAATTTTCATTTGTAAGTTATACCATCGAATTTACTGTGTTGTCTGCATCTTTTAATAAGAGCGCATCGGAGCTTGAACGAGCAATCTACAAAATATAATCAGAAATGGAACTTTTCCAAGATGAGTTTGCTTTGCACGAATGCGAAAAATTGGGGCGAGATAATATGTATAATTGTATCAGTGCATTTGGAATAATACTTTTAAGGACACTTTTGAGACTTTTACGGATATTTTCTTCAGAAGTGCCAAAGGGCTTGCGGGTTTCACGAAACGTTGGCATTAGCAATGGATCACGACACGGCGATAACCCGCAAACTCTTTAGTACCTCTGCATTTGGGACAAATAATGCATTTAATAACACATCTCACGTACAAATCAAAATAATGATTAATATCGTTCTTAAATCGCGTGACGTAATTATCTCTTAGGACTCTTAAAATGCTGCTATTTGCGCATGCGAAGGTAGTATAGTGATTCAACAGTGCCCGACATGATTATTCCTTTGGGTATATTAATAAAATGTGTCGAGAATATATAGTTCTTGCTTCATTGCCAGCCATATTAACGTCGGTATTCACGCTATTCATAGAAGTCTCGCGACCGCATCGTACCGTTAAAATATCAAGGTCTCTTCTTTATTGAATCTTCAGATCGTTTTTACGATCCATAAAAATTGTGGTTTTCGAATAACATTTGACTCAGGTCGGTCATTTTCTTTTTCTAGTACGACTTTCATGGTAATAAGGATATTTGAGAATTTTTTTTTTAAATCAGGATTTCACATATATTTCATTATCTATTATTAAAATTATTTCATACCAAATGAAAATTTGATAATTAGACATAGCGTCTCTTTCTAATAATATATCTATTTTTTAGGGAAAATTTTTTTAATCTATATTTTAATTAAAAAAAGAAATATTTTTTTCAAGTATATATAAGTATGTTCAAATTTGTCTTTCATGCGGATTAATAAAAGGCAAAAATATTTAAGGGTAAAAATGGGTAAAAATAGTTAAGCGAGATGAATTTATGAAATTTGTGGACCTTCAAAAATAACTGCGGTATATATTCGATGATTTTTTTTCACTATTTAAATTTTATATTTCGGTATCGATGTCGAATAAATGACAAAATATCGAGAAACTATGCGTTTCACGAGTTACCTCTGTGTCAAAATCCATTCTTAGAATGTCAATATTTCGTGAACTATAATGTTCACGAAATGTTGGCATTCTAAGAATGGATTTGGACACGAAGATAACTCGTGAAACGCATAAAAAGTACCTGTGGAAGCCAGAAGAGTATAACAAAATATCAATTTACCTTGGCGATTTACCCTAATTTTCTTGGCAAGGAGGAAGAAAATAGGTTTGATATACTTCAGGTAATGGAACGAAACTCTGGCGTTTTAGCTAGTACCAAGATAAAGAGCTCGTATATTCTTATGGTAAGAATAGGTGATTTGTATTACGGCACCCGTTTTCGTGAGAGTCACAAAAGATGTTTCTTTAGACACTACCTTATCTTTTCAACCGATTAGCCGTCATCCTGCTATTGTTTGCGTTTTATCATTTCCTACTTATTATATATACTTATTGTTTTACTTTACTTATAGAAACGCAAAACACGGTAGCTAATAAAAAACAGTTTTGAATAAAGTTTTGCTTAATTAAAAACATATAATTATGAATAAATAATTGGAAGTAATGTCGATCGACATTCCAAAATATACTAAAATAATTTATAACATAAAAACATAGAAGATAAATATATCTATTATTGAAACATATAGAAGTTAACAAATATTTTGCAATTTATATCATTTGATACTATTAATTTGATTTGTATTTAATTTACATTACCATATAAAAAATCAATATTTGTTACAATGAATAGATAAAACTGATTATAAAATATATCTCAATAAAATATTTACGAGAGAATATATGTCGGTAATAAATGTAAATATTTGCAGAAAATTATTTTAAAATTTTATTTAAAAAATTTATCAACGATAAAATAGAGAAAAAAAGAGAATATGCGACAGTTGAATGAATTAATCGAAATACTTTTTAATTAATTTATGTTTAATTATGTTTGATTAATCCAGTTAATATTACAATCTAAGTTAGCCGAAAAATATTAAATTAAATCCAAACTATTGATTACGTATTATTATGAACGCATGTAATTAAAATTGTATAGAAACTCTCAATACTAATCAATTGTCTTCTAATTTAATTATGATTTTAATTATGCTTATTATTTAAATTGTTGCATCTTTGCTTTAATGTTTTATCCACTAAAATATATCTTCATATAACGTATCTATAATCTAATTAATATGCTGCAGCAATCTTACACATGAAACTAAAAAATTCATAAATATTTATGACACACAGGAGACATACAGAAACTCTCATCTTTCGCGGCGCAAAATTTTTCTGATTCACTGTATGATAAATGCAATTCACTTTGCAAGTTTAATAAAGTGTGTATTACAGGGATTCCAGATGCAATATTACATACTTAGACTATGTCGCAAAGCTTTGTGATTTACTTTGAACACGGAGAAATCACGAAGAAATCACAATGCACCATGCATGTAAAATGACAAAAAAATAATTGGAAGAAGACATATCAAAGCAATGCATGACCTATATAATTCCGAATAAGCATTGATTATTTAAATAAAAACAGGAATGATACATACAACGATTTAATAAAATTTGTCTATCACGTTTTTGCGTTTTATCTCATATTTCGCGGAAAGTGTTTAATTGCAGATTGCAATTAAGTTGAACGCGACATTGCGTGCGATCATGTTCTTGTGTTAAAAGCATTCTTTAATTTATCGATGACATTGCTCGACGTGAAAAACGGAGCACTAACGGAATCGGTATTTTACCGCTTTACTCTGGAATCGCGCTCACGTACTTCTCTCGAAATAGTGGTACGGAATTAACCACGGACAACCGCACCAGGAAGTCATATTTCAGTACCCGATGCAGTTCTGTGGCAATCAAATTTTTCCATGCACGTCCTATGAACTCCCTACGGTTGGCGTATTTTGACGGAAATTTAACCAATCTGTTGAAGGTACACAAACAAACTTCTACGTATTCTGTAAATGCTTTTCCACGTTTGCGAATCGGAACTGAGTTTTAAGAATCTAAATTTGTACAGTATATCTTCAGCTTTCGCATATATATCGCAATATAAATACGTTAATAATAAATTTTTTTTTCTTTATAAGTATTTGTGATAAATTATTTATTATTTTATTAAACTCAAATCCACAATCTTCTATATACATATATATATAAATATAATAATAAATTATCATAACAATGCGATAAATAAGTATAGAATTTACGCAACATTTAAATAGGAATTTCTATAATTATTTCTGTAATTAACGCAAATGTCGTGAAAAGTTAGAAATCAGGTATTTGTGAATAAAATAAATATTGTCGATAATAATTATTGTAATAAGTTAACCAACGATATAAGGATATTTCAAACTAAATTAAAGTGCACGAGCGTAAGTGATATATCAGCTATAGTGATTCCAGGATTTTCAAGATAGGAAAGAGAAACGTGGGCTACCGAGAAGATTGATTTGTGAAGAGCGATTTTACCACAAGCATCTTCTGCATCTCTCTAAAAATATCGAATAAAGTTCATCTAACCAAGTTTCGAACTTTACTTCCAAACTAAAATTAATATTACATGTTGTTGCTGCTAATATTATATTACGTTATTCTGCATTACAACATGAAAATTTCAGATTCGCATCTATCTTGAATTCTGAAAATAGTTGCCGAATAACATTATTTTAAAGTGTTAAATTGAAAAAAAATCGCAAAACAAGATAAATACAAAAGACGCTAATTATAAAAATTTGAAGTATTATAATTTTTTTTTCGTCTACAAATATCAGAAATCAATCCAATTAATCGACGAATGTTTGGACTGTCGCAGATTCCTACATAAACACTGTATAATTACGAGATGGTTTCCTTGAATTACTTGGCCTCAACAATCTCCAATTGATAGTATAGATACTAGACATTTACTCATCTTTATGAATTCGATATGATAATCAAACACGTTCAACAAACTTTACATATTGCATTTGCCATTTGATGTTGACGTGTCTAAATTTTGACACAGCTATTCCATCGGATATATAAAAGATATATTTTCATACTATCGCACAATTTTTAGAAGTGAAAAATCGAATGTTTGCGTGGGTGCGTGTGTATGTGTGAAATAAATTCCCTTTTTGAAAAAAATAAGAGAACGATGTTTCATTAACTTGTATTTCTACACACACACTGAGAAAATGTACTAAATTTTAATAAATAATTGTTTGATTATATTAATATAACATTTATTTAAGGAAAATGAATATTTGCCAAATAAAAAAATATATTAGTTAAATCAAATTAATAGTTATTGTACCAAATAAATACATGTTAACATTTAAGAAATATTCACAATTTACACAAATATTTATTAAAATTTAGTACATTTTTCTCTCAGTGTAGTACTTTTTTGCCAGAATAAACTTTTTCAGAATATTAACTTTGTGTTAACTTTATGTTAATCAGTTTTAAAATTACATTTTGTTACTATTAATTAACGTATTTCTTGATTTATTAAATTATTAAAAAACTAAAAATAAAGTCTTTATACTATAGTTTCTAGCTCCAATTTTTTCTTTAGTCTAGACTTTAGACTCAGAATAATAAGAGATTCCTA
>NW_017300081.1:0-16786 GCF_001594075.2 Trachymyrmex cornetzi | reverse complement strand
TATTCGTAAAAACAAGATTTAAAAAGTTGAAGACAAAAAAAATGGAAAAAGTATTTAATAAACTGTGAAATCAGACGTGGACAGCAGTCTCGTGTATTTAGTCACGCTGTAGAAATGGAATATGAAATGATGGAATCGTCTGAATCACCATGACAGATTAACTAACGTCGTTCCGTACTGAAACGTTAATATTTGAGAAAATGCATTGCCCTCGGACGTCGATATCATTTCGATCGGTAGCTTGACTTGACGTTTACCTTGGGAAAGGCAGAATGCTTTGCACAAAGTCAAAGGAATTACCGAATTCAACGTGTCGTAACCAATAGGTTCTCTGCTTTGTCTACCCTGTCAAAGGACGAAACTGGTCGTGTCGGATTATACCAGTTTGACTTATTCATTGAGTGTCCTTTGAATCTTCTATTACCATTAATATTATATTTTCCTTTCAAGAAATTAATTTTGCATGAAGAGTTCAGAATAAAAATAAAGCTTCTTATAACATTTATACCAAAATCTTTATCGTATTTAAGATAAAATTTATAAATCATAAAGTTATTATAATCTACATCAAAATCCTCTTTGGGTTTATGCGTTGTCATAAATTGTGTTACCATTATAAATTAAATTTAATTACGATAGCCACATGCGAATAATAATACATTGTCACGTTTAACATGAGCGCATAATCAATTGCGTTTTGGCGCTATGCACGTACTTACGAAATTGTTAGAAATATTCATTTAAAAGTAATGGATCATCCCTTGATGATAATAACAGAAACAAAACAGAATTATCCTAAAAGCACCGAACGGTAGTCTAAACACCTACATTTAATTCAACAAAGTTTTACCATGTTCGCAATTTTCGTTATTACGTAAATGTACTAGTAACATAGATTGCAAGCCGCGCATAAAATGCACTTTTTCTTTCTCTCTCTCTCTCTCTCTTTCTTCTGAATAGCAAGAGAGCAAAATCGAGAGATTATTAATATTAATATTCAGCCTATTAATATTCAGCGCATCGTCAATTCGGTTCGATCAAATTTCTCGTAAACGAAAGAGTTAAACGCACCTGTGTCATTTTTACCCCCGATTAATCAATGTCATATTTTTATTTCAACATAGAAATACCTTATTTTATATACGAATGTGGATAAGCATGCTTTCCACGAGATCGAAAGAAAATTTACTTTACGGTTACTGAGCTTTTAATTTAAATTCTCTATGAAATAATCTTCTAAAGAGTATCGTGGAGAGAAAAAGGAAAAAATAGTAATCGATTCGGTTATACTCATCGTTAATATTCTTAAATCGGTTATTACTATTAAGTTTTTCTAGAAGATACTTTTCTTTAAAAAAATTTTAATATTTATAAGAAATGTTATGTTTATAATCGAAAGCACAAAGCATTTTTAATTAATTAAATATATTATTATACATGAAATAAAAATTTTTCAAAAAAATAAAAATATTTAAAATTTTCTATACTAAATTATAGAAAATAATATAGTAAAATATAATAAAAATATATTCCTATAATAATAAAATATTCCCTGCAAAATTTAATGTGTTTTTTAATTTACAAATGTTGTTTATTTAATCGTTTTAATTAAAAATACCTCTTTTTTAAGCAAATCTATATTTTTCTTAACAGCATTAAATCTTTCTAAAAAATATATTACAACTAGAAATACGGATAACATGCATAAGACGTCTGTTACCGAGACAATAAAATATGTTTATCATTCCTCTACTAATCTCCTATCAATTTTATATTATATTTCATATAAGATAAAAACTTCGTTTTTATTTTTCAGAAATTCCAGCTGTTAAGTCGGGAATGTGTCATCATGTTGCTTCCATCATCGCGATCGAAAAGCTGTCGCTCGGATAAATCAAAACGTATAGAGAGGATGCTGCAAGAACAACGCGTTTATGGATCCTATATATACCTTATATGTGCTTGTAAATTGTGATGTAATAATTAAAAATAATATTACAAATACATATATATATATATATTATCATATATATATATATATGTTAAGAAGGCAAAATCAATGTCTGTTAATACTTAGATACCTCTATGTATTAATGTTAAGAACATATATGTATCAAATTATGCGATAAGTTCAAAAAGTAAAAAAAATGTAAAAAATGCGAATTATAATTATAAACGTCACAAAATAGGCTGTTCATACAGTATTTATGTTTAATCATAATAAATAACACATCTGTAATTTATATCGTCCTCATCATTTAATTCAGATCATTGCCTGCTTTACTGCAATTTTTAATTCTTTATATTATAATATAATTTTTGTAAAATCTACTTATTTATAGATTTGAAGAAGACAATTTACATTCTCTCTCTCTCTCTCTCTCTCTCTCTCCATCGCAACTATACTCACACGCGCGCACGCGCGCACATACGCACACGCACACGCGTATGCTTTTTATATTATTTTCACATATGTATAACAAGATATATAAATTTGATATTCTTTATTTATTTATAATTTTGAAAAAGATCACGTGAGATTTGTAACTTGTCACAATATTGATACGTCTTCAAACTTTTTATAGAACAAAGATTGAAAACACTATTATTTTCGTTGTTTTCATCACAATGTAAGGATTCCTATCTATTGATCTACTTGGCTACATCTCTCTGTACTTCATTGAAGTGGAAGTGACAACCCAGTGTGACGCACCATCTTGAACGTCTGTAAGATCAATCGATCCAACTACCACAACTTTCTCATCGTCTCTAACCCAACCAACTTCGCAATTTATTTCCAAAGTTCCTTTCATTCTCATTTACGATCACGACGTTAGTATTGGTTCACTAAATGATAATAAATAACAACAATACCAATTTAGATCGAGATAGATAAATAAATTACATTTTTTTTAAATATACATCTTGATATAAAAATATAAATAATGCAGATGAAAAGTAAAGAGAGAACTTAAACAAATTTTAAGTATAGAATTATTTCGCTGATACAAGCGTTCTCAAGGAAATTCGCAGGATATTAAATTCTCACAGATCACAGGTCAGTCAGGAATTCCTGTATCTGAGTCTTTGTCACGAGAGCTACAATTGATTTGGTTGCCATCAAAAGTTAAACGGTTCCTGTTCAACAGGGTCGGCACTCTTTGAGAAAGCTGAAACCAAGACGGAAGTCCCTTTGTGTACATAATATGTTCTCAAAATAGAACAATGACGAGGTCGAGCTTTTCCCCGAGATTAGATCATAAATAACTTGTTAGAAATCTCTTTTTATTTAGTATATAATTTACATATATGATACGCAATTTTTAAGTTACACATTTACAAATTAATAATGCATGAATTTTTTATTTTTTTTTGTTATATATATAATTCCGATCTACCGTTCTCCTGCTATGAATAGTAAAATTTTTATGCTATATGGAATTTTTTTTTTTTTATAGAAGATTTATAATAGCTTACGCTAAGTTCAAACAAGAATTTATTTTTGATACAACTGCGATATTTTAAAAAATCAATCTACGTTATTTTATTTCTAGTCACTGCAATATCGTGATTTTGAGAATTTAATATCCGGTAAGATAAAATATTTATTCTATCCGAAAAAAGATAAAGCTTTCAGTCATGTTATATAGGATCGAGTATAGGATACAACTGTAGTAACATATAGATATTCAGAACGCGCTTTTATTTTTATTTAAATGCACGCTGTTACTAAAATTCTACAGTATAGGAATGTAACATAGTTTATATGCTAAATAACTTTGTTATAAGCTTTGAATACGGGAGTATTATATTTATTATTTTCTGCTTTTGGGATTAGTTTGGAATCGAAAAATCAGATAACTGAGAATCAATAATTTTAATTCTTTTAAGTATTGCAACTAAAAGCAAGAAAGAATACAATATTTATCCAATAAATAAATAAATAATAAGAAATAATAATAAAAATAAACAATAAAATTAGCACGTTATTGATAAACTAATATTTTATAGACACAAATTTCCATAAAAAAATGTTTTTTCTTGTTAATTTAACATATAAAAAAATTTCAATTTTCTTGCTATTCAAAAAGTTAATGATCGCGTATGCTGAGCACGTTTCGTGTGTCCTTCAAAGAAAAACAAATTAAATATCTCGGATTTTTCATCAAGTCCGTTATCAAAGCAAACCAAAAAGAATCGATCTTTCTGGTCACGTGCCAATGTTTCTTTCTGCCACATAGTGGTTTTAATGACACATACTGTGCACTACCTGTTCCTGCATCGAATGATTAATGAAGAAATGTTTGAAAACTAGCTTTTGAAACGTGTCGATCTGCGAAAAAAACTAATAAAACTGATTCTGCCATGTGTATATTGTATCTCAAAGTATCATCTTTAACTTATACGAGAAAGGCTTAATACAGCCGAAACATACATTTATTTTATTTGGTTTACTTTACTATGGAATGAGAATAAATAATATAATTGTAATACTTTCTCTCTCTCTCTCTCTCTCTCTCTCTCTCTCTTTAATCTACTCATAATGTGATCACTTACTTCCTCCAATTGCGATTTGCGATTAAAGAGCTGTATCAGTTCGGTCAAAGTATTATTCTTTGTTTCATTTAAAGCAAATTTTATTCATAGCAAGTCCTTAAAGAGCAAAAGAGAGGCTGTTCTTCAGCTAGGACACAGAACATTACATTGTGTTCCACTGTGTAAGATACTTGTTGGAACGCAGTCATTTTCATAGTGTAACACCAGAATGCATTATAGTCTTCTATTATTCATTATGATTAGATATATTTAGCGTATCGATAATAGATTTATGATTTTCATGATTTTCAATTTAAGTTATAATTTTTTCAGAATTGGCGATTTTTAACGGTTTTATTGCAAAATAAATATGGCTACCAAATAATTTTTTGAAAAGTTGGTAACATTGATATATTTACACGCTCGTACTTAACTTTGTACAATGTCGAGCAATCTAACGCTGTGTCACAGTTGGAACACTTTGTGTAAGACACACTGTTACACTGTGTCATGTATGTACGTTGAGAGAAAGGGGCGGAGGGAGGGAGGAAGAGGGAGAGAAGGAAAGGAGGAGAGTGGGGGGGGAGAGAGAGAATTAATATTACGAAAATCCTTAACACTTTCAAAATTGAGAATGTAATAACTTAATGTCGCAAAAAAAACTTATTAAATTTAAGTTCGTCTGCCGCGGTAACTTCGATCAACTTAATATTGTTTGAAATATTGGGGCATATTGTTCCTCTATAATGACATCAACGAGAATTATAACTTTTCTAAGGTATAAAAAGAAACCAGGGGATTACCTCCTCTGTTGTGACGAGGGTTATTTTAACAGACACGTACAGGAATGAACGCAAATCAGCCGTCTAATGTCTGTCCGTCTATCTTATCTGTCGCCTTTATCTCGGCAACCGGGATAAGCGCGGGAATGGCATTTAAACGCCGTCGTGGGCGAAATGAGACGGAAATTACGAGGCACAATGATGAGTGACGAAAGTACGAGGTCGTTCCTCATTCGAAGAGTATGCAAATGAGAAAACCGGCGATGGAAGTCCACATCGTGAAAAACAGGTTGTACTTTTCCGTATCGGCGTAGCGGACGGAAAACCAAGCGGGACAATTATTAATGAGTGTGTTAAACCAACGGCGATCAATATTGCATGTACTGCGAGAGGCATTAGCCAGTCCTTTATTGTCGCAGATGTCGGCAGAAATTAGCCGTTTCTTAATTATCGTCACACGCTTTTTCAGCATCGTGAATGACGATGTGAATAAATTGCTTGCTTGGTAACAGAACATGTTTCATTTCGTGGCGTTGTATGTACAGCATTATGAACTACTGCGTAACGTTCGCGGCAATTGCAAGTTTATATATAAAAGAATCTGTACTTGACATATTACCCAAGAATTCATTATACGGAGCGATTTTGACCCACCTGACATCTCTTCGCAAGCTCTCCAAAAACAATGTGCTAAAACAATTCATATTTATATGAATAATTTGGTTGCAGTGGAATTAAGATGAAAATAATTATAAATTATAATTTCCAAAATCTAAATATTTAACGATAACGATAAAAAATATAATGAAACATTTTGCATGAAACAATTACGGATTCTAAATATCTAGTAGTATATTAAATTATGGGGTAATAATTATACAATAGTTTGGCTAATTCTTCATTAGATTATTCAATATATTTACATTTTTCTTTTATATTATATATCGCTATTACATCAAGGAACAAATCAGCTAAAAGAATTTTTAAAAGAATTTTTAGATCAAGTTTCTGAGATACAAAAGAATTCAAAAGAATTTTTTTTTAATTATTTTTAAATAAATATTGCGTTTAGGGTAACTCCAGCAAATACGCCGCGCTGGGACTTATGCCGCAGAAGTCAGAAAAAATAGAAGGAGTGGAGGTAATTTTCCCGCAACTACTTTGTTACATGCCTTTATGTTATATTAGTGTTATGATTTCAGCTTCTTACTGTTAATATTAATGAAATTATTGTGAGTTGAATCGATTTGTCACTGTGTTAAGTAGCGCCATCATAAATTATAATCTACATAAAATGATTACTGTAGAACGTGCAAAAGACTTAGTGGTTATTTCGTGATACATTAGTATAGAAGAATAGTAAAGTATGTTGTATAACAAAATACAAGTACCTTGCTATTCTTTGTTTAGTTTGTTGTCTTGTATATCCCACCTGTTTAGGATATATGGCATTTTTAACTGGCGGGATTTATGCCCAAAGCACACAAAGTACGCAGATCGAATTCAGTGCACTAAACGCTTACATGAAATATGTACCTACTTCATAACACTTGTAATACACATCTGGGAAGATTAATTATTATTTATTACTTCATATATGTGTGTGTGTGTGTGTGTGTGTGTGTGTGTATATATTTATCATTCTTATTCCTTAATAAAACTTTATAAACGCATTTTATAAGTTATTGTGTCATTTTACGTCTTATTTATATGCATTATTTGTAAATTTTTTATGAACCATACATATTCGCCCTCTCCCTATGAGTAGCCATATATCCCACCCCTATGGGATATACGGCAAAAATGCAAGGGTTTAAAAAAGTTTATTTTTTAATACGAAATATAAATATTTCGGATTTCTAATATTTTTTTCATAATAGTAAACAGTACAAAGTTTTTACTGATATAGTTTGTTTATTTTAAAAATATATATAGTAAATAATACTTAAAATAAATTAAGTTTTTGATAGGTGCGGCGTATATACCGGAGTTACCCTATATAGTTTTAAATTACTTTAATTATAAAGATATTAAAAATTTCAAATTGAAAATTCAGGATAAAAAATGACATCCAATTAATACAATTAAATAAAAAAAAAACAAGTTAATTAAAGAATTATATTACATTATTATTCACTCAACAGTTTTTGTTTATACTGCAGCCATTATCGATATCGTTTTATTACAATATATTATTATTCTCTTCTTAATTATAATATTCAAGAAACAAAGACGACATTAATTTTCTAAACAGATAGAACAAATGTATAATAATGACATGTCGTATTATTACTTATTTCGATCGATGCAGCATGGCTTTGCTAACCAACATTTCAAAATGAAATAAAAAAATGGCTCGATGAATGGATTGCTTCAAAAGAACACTTTTTTAATCGCGGAATCCACTTATTGTCAGAAAAGTGAGAAAAAGTTGTAGTTACCGGTAGAAAATATTTTGAACAAATAAATAGTAATTTAACATCTCCCTAAAATAAACGTGTTTTTTTTTGCAAAAAATTCCTCGAAACTAATCGGAACACTTGATATATTATAATTCTATGAGTAATTATAATTCATAATATATATTATGGATATATATAACAAATCGTAAGATTTACGTATCTATTACTTTCTATTTATCGTAATTTTAAACGTCGGGCGATCTCAGAATATATATCGTACATTGATAATGATTAAAGAGCAATCAAGTGTTAATTAAAGAAAAACCCGTTTTTATCAACCCTTAAGGAAGATGATACCATCGAAATAGAATCAAAAGAGAAATAAAGAATGCAGAGTCATTGGCTGGAAAAAACTCGACCTGTAGACCCGATGCTGTACGTGAATTTAATCGACGATCATGAAAGCCCGTTTCGCTTGGATAAAGCTACATCGGTGATAAGAGCGAAAGCAGAAAACAAAGAACGTCGACAGAGTCATTAATGGACACTATCGTCGTTCTAGAAGGTGACAAGTATCAACCCTCGTATGCACCCTTCAATTAATTTTCACGATGAAAGGTAAACGAATAGAAATATTCCACACGTTGTACACTTTTTTTTTTCGTAATCATATTATAATGATTTACATTACTAATGAATCACGTTTTGGTAGAAAATGCAGAACCGTTGCGACATAAAAATGTTTGAACTATAACATTTTGCAGTAAACGCGTTCCTGCAAAATGTTACAGTTAAAATATTAAATATTAAATAATATAATATAATATTAAGATTCCTATTTCCTCATCATTACTATCGCAGCTTGTAATTCAGAAGCGAGAAAATACATAATAAACATTCTTGCAAAATACATTAACATAAAAACATTTTCAACAAAATAATGCAATCGATAGAACTGTTGTAAAATATACCGAAAATTTCCTTTTATTTCGTTAATTAATAAATAACTATATATTTAGAAATAAATTATGTAATCAAAAATAAAATGAGGTATGTTCATGGTTACAATTGTTACAACAAACTGTCAAATTATAACAATACATAGAAATAAATATAATTTAATTAATTCTTGAAACAATAAAATAATTTTCAGTATATTTTTAATAAATTTATTCTATCGATTACAAATATTGTTTTATTAAAAAATATTTTTCTTTAAATATAATTTGCAAGAATTTTTATTTGTTTCTCGTTTTTGATGTATCAGAAATAGTAATGGTGAATAAACAAGCAAACTACGCAATTTAATATCCATAAAAAAATGAAATAATAAAACGTACATTGTCATTCCTTTTAAGCTTATTCATCACTCATTTGCGCAAATAAGCTTTATTTGAGAAATATCATTTTAAATTTTAAGAAACTTTCAATTTAGCGTTCAAATGTAATTATCTATTTAAATAATACTTTTTATATATGAGTAATTAATCATTCTATATATATATATGTATATATTGTATATATATCGATTTTTTAATTTATTAAAAAATAACGGCATACACACACACGGTAATAATCTGATTTTAGGAAAATTCAATCATGTAAAATAAAATATTCACATCTATCATGAAAGAAGAGCACTTTAGACGAGAAATTTTATAGGAGCTTAGTGCACATTTTAGTACCATGCAGAAGTGAACGATGTCGACCGTTTAACCTGTAGGTTTCATTCACGCATAAATCTCGAGTTAGTAATATGAATCTTATCAAATTACAAATTTTTCGCGTCAAACTGACAAGTTACACTTACACTTACAATTATAGCAAAGTCGCAGAATGAAATCTTGAACGAATTTACATAATCAAACATCCTTAGAATCCCTGATAATTTGAGAGATGTTCACGTTAGAATTTATCTTTAAACGAATCTGTATATCAAGTACGACCTTGAATAATATCTGATTTTTCCTATTAAAATGCGCTTTTCTTAAATTCCAAGTCGCAAAACTACAATCAATCTTGGATTTGCAAGATATAATCAATCTTTTTTTAACTAACACTTGAATTAATTAGATCCTTTCCAATCTACTCAGCTACGAGGATTTTATTCTACATTAGGCAAATCAAGATACGTAAAATTTGCTACGTATATTGGTATCGAAATCTTACGCAAGAACCATGCGTCTTGTAAAACAAAGCTTCAATGTTTTTATTTTTGTCAAATTATTAATGTGTTACGAAAAACTACTTTGCACAAATAAATTATTAATACGGTACAATGTTTCATGTATAATTACATCAATTTATGCTGTTCGACGAATATTCTTATTATATTGCTAGTATAATATAAGTTTTGTTAAATTATAATCATTACTGAACTACGTGATAATATAATCGAATTCTGTTAATTTTTAGCAATTAATTTCCCGTTAAAAACTTTCCGCTTCCAAATAAGTACTCCTGGGTATACTGAAAAATAAATCTATGTCAAAACTAAGGGTCGTATTATCCCTTATACAACAGGGAGAGAACATTGACACGCTACAGTTTTAATGAAACTCCTATATGTCCCAGGTGTAACAACTATAATGAAACGTGCCTTTGCTACAGAGAGGAATTTAATTATCAAATAGATCGTACCAACTCAAAATGCCAAAGTGAAAGAATCCTAAACAAATGTGTTCGTAAGAGATTGTTGATCATAAATCAGTGATGAGATAAAACGTAACCGACTATAAAATCACGAGACACTTTATGCTCTATGAATTTTCATGCACGTATGGTTGAATCCTTGTGAGATCGAGAAATTTTTATGAACATATATAGCGAAATACTATTAGACAAAAGAATTTTTTTTTACAATTACTTTACTATTAGATAAACGTTTTATCTTCACCCAGAGACAGGTTACTTCAATTCAAAGAAAGGTTTCTTTGCTATAGGGTTAAAGAAAAAATTTCTTTGATTCAAACATTATTTTTTTAAATCAAATAAACAAATTTATTTGATTTAAAGAAATTATGTTCAAATAAAAAAAATGACGTTCGAATCAAAGAAATTTTTTCTTTAACCGTGTAGCAAAGAAACATTTCTTTAAATTGAAAAAACTTTTCTCTGGATTCTTTACTTTAAAGGCGATTCAGCCTAACAAAAAACATCTTATTGCAAATGATATAAGTATACTGTAACATTCAGATTTTAATTAGGAGATATAAAGTAATACAACAGACATTAATATGATAAAACAAATATAAAGAACGGTATGATATTGAATATACAAAAAAATATCATGCAGAATCGAATCTAAAATAATAGATTTAAGTATTTAATTAAAGCTTTCATACTTTAAAATATTATACAGGGAGCATTAAATTGATGTCTCTTTATATGGTTGCAACAGATTTTCTATAAAATTCGAGATGAAATGTCAAAGATCGCGAGCGTTTGGGCGAAATGACCGTAACTCATGTTAGAAAACAATCGTAAAACAGACTGTAACACATACTTTCCGCTTTAGCTAGTAGCATGAGTAAATTAATGTTCGTACATAAAAAAAAAGAACATTGTTACGTGAAAAGTCAAACACTTTTTCTCTGGATACAAGCATTGTTTGTGTCGTGACGCGTTATTACCACGTCCAGCGCTTTAAACGGATCTTTTTCTTTTCTCTCTCGCCCTTCTCATCCTCCATATTAATTTTTCTGTCGTCTGACTCTGAATAAACATGAAAAATTAAGAACGTAATGTTGTACTTTGTGCCATGTGGTAAATTCCATCAGCAGAGTTTTTAGCAGCTTTTAAATGATCAACGAGCATGCATTTGTCTTATTAAATAAATAGAATAATATATGTGGAAACCTTGCGTTTTCCAATCCGTTTTTTCCTATTGTCAAAATGTTAATTAATAACTGCCAGATATTCATTAAATATTTCATTATATCCACTGCTCATGTAGGTGGTCAAAATAGAAATTAAATTAAAACCAAGTAAGAAAGATTTTTGAAATGTTTTCTTTCTATTATATAAAACTTTACTTATACACAAAGTTTATTTTTATTTTCATTAAAATTTAATCTCAGCTTTACTATAATTTTAATAAATAAATAGAATTAAAGATTTTAAAACGTTATCAAGAATATTAATTACTAAGTGCCATCGTAATAATTATATATGTACATTTTTTAAAGGCAAAGTTCAACATTATAAAAATTTTATACAGTAATAACTGACATTGTTTTTGAAGCAAATAATTTTTGCATTGCGTGTCGGAGAGATATGAAAATTTCAAATTGCATCACAAAAAAAAATTTATAACACTGAATGTTATTCATATCATCACCAAGAAGATAAAATCTCACGAGTATACGCTGTCGAAAACATTTTCGATAAGTAATTTCCTTTGCTCATATTCGCTTATGTAACGTAATCTTTTTAAATATACAATATTATATAACATACCAACTAAATATTTATATATATATATATTTTTTTTTTGATACCAACTAAATATACAATGTACTATTTTTTGTTCAATTATCTTGAAAGCCTGAAAAATGTATTCACTCTAATCGAAAATTTAGTAATATTGCCTTATTCATGTATTTTGCTCTCTTAGAAAGAAACTTCCTTTAATTTAATCAAGAATATTGCAAAATTGTTCCACAAAATCCTGGTGGCAGTTGGTACTACTTTTCTACCGGATGCACAGCCCGTATGCAAATATAGAAGTGCGATCGATTTAAATTTATATTGGATGCCAGCTGCGCCATTCAATTACATCACACTCGAAGCAAAACTCTATTATTAAAAGACCTCATAAAAAAGTCGTACGTGAAAAAGTCTTTCAAAGTCTTTCAAAGGAGTTCACTTAAGAGAAAAGAGGAATTAATATGGTTGCAAAGTATCGATGGAATGCAGAAAAGATTAATTGCTGTCGCATTCCGTATCGTTATGGTGCAAAATGCAACCATAGTTCCAATTTGACAGTGGCAATATCTACTGAACCGAAATGCCATCGTTCCAACAAGTATAATACACGATATACTAATAAGTACTAATTTTAAGCACATTTTAATTTTATACTCATGAATCCATATATCATTTAAAAGAAGTTTATGATAAATTCTTTTTCACATGCATCACAGATAATTAAACATTTTATATTGATTTGCATATTGTTACACAGTAACGCGGCCCACATTTCTGTCACGTGCAGGCAGTGTACTCTCTTTAATGGAGTAAAATACGTGATATGCAATCGAATGATATGATGATTATGAAGTGCACAATGAGTTTTCTAGAAAACAATAAATATTATCCAACCATGAAACCAATTCTTTCGCTCGTGAGTAAAACGAAAGCTAGTAATTAATAAAACATGTCTCTCAGTGTAATATTACAGATGTATGTCACAACTCAGCATTACCAAAAATAAAAAAATTTCATAAATTGTTTTATTATTATTTTATTCTGATTGTGAGCATCGCTGCATCGATATAAATTAGAGCATAATTCTTTTGTTTAAAAATTACTTAATTTTTTGTTTGCCTTGATTCTTATATAAAATCGCGTTTTGTAGCAAAGTATTTATTTGCAAATTTGATGAGGAAGTAACATTATGAATGAAATCAAATTTTTATACCTATATACTAATGAAACTCTAATAAATATTCGTATAAAAGTTCATTTATTCGTTTAAAACTTATTCGTTTTTATTCGTTTACCCAAAACTACACTAAAATGATAATTGCGTATGTAAGCTATTAAAAGCTAAATAATTTCTTTCGTTTTTTTGCAGCTGGTTTTAGAGCGTATTTACAACAAAATTTTTTTGCTGATATTAGCCGATATTAACTTTTTGGGTTGATTTTTTGGCTAATACTTTCAACTAATATTCAAGATCTATGCTAATATTATACAAAATATTCTTAAAATGCTGTTTCTTCGTACGAATCTTTGAGAAATTTTCAAACAAAATAAAGTCATTTTTAATATGTCTAGTTTTTTATCAACAATTTATTAGTATCTTATATTGTAATTTGATAATTTTTTATTTATGTATTTATATAGGTATTATTTTAATCTGATTTATGTCAGAACAAAACGAATTTGCACACAAACATGAATATATATAATAAACATGCATAAATTTATAGAATAAATGTAAAATATTAACTCTATCCCTTGAGACGCCGGTATTTTTATTACATATTACGCTTTCTATTGAACATAGTTCTCTTGGTAGCGTGGCCGCGTTCGGTTTACGTCAATGAACGAGTTTTGCCGGATAGATGTTAATTTCCTGAGAGAACAAACAAGGAAAAGAATTGTAAAGCAAAAGAGATACGCACGAGAAAATATCTGAGTGACCTTTCTTCATCCGTTATTAATAATAAATCTTTTTATCATTACGTCGTGTCACGTTAGTTACCCCACATCTGAAGAGACTTTAATCTAATATTAAAGAAAACTCAACGGGAATCCATGTGTAGAATTATAAGACTATTAACAATATTCTGGTCAAAGAAAAGCCTTTATTACATCAACAAAGTAGTTATAACGCTTAAGTGAAGTAACATTAGCACTTACAAATTATAAGTTCATAACTAACAATTATAACTAATTAACTAATTTACAGTTAGTTATAATGCTGTAACATTAATAGTTATAAGTTAAAGCTTATATGTATATAGCAAATTAAATGATTAAACAAATCCTAATTTTTGAATACTTATATTAAAAAAAACAGTTAATTATTATATTTTATATTATATCTCAATACGTGCAACCAAATTTGTAAATGTGATTCAATATATAAGCGAATCATCATAAATTAACAACAAAAATCGATAATCTTAATCATACTCTCATTTGTATACACGGTATCCCCGATTTTTTTCCGTATACAAACTTTAATATGCAATATATAGGCTGAAATACAAAAAAAAAGTTATATAAATGTAAGTCTAAAACACTTTACTAAAAAGTTATAACAAAAATATCAAATGTATAAAAGATAATTTTATATGAAGATTTCCTGTACTCTCGCAAAAAAGGTGATAAATTATTAATTTCTTACACATTTCATATTTTTATTATGTAACATTTTAATATAACATTTTAGAACCTACGTTTATATAACATTTTTTTCTTATTTCATTCAGTTTATAAAACATATTGTTAAAATTTATAGGGAAAAACTTGGGACATCTCAGGACTGTATAAATTGCTCGATATTAAATTGATCTTAATCTTCAATGACCATTCCGTAATTGCTTCAATCATGTGTTACTTCGACCTAGAAATTAATATATTACGCAGGAGAAAATCATTTGTCACTGTTAGTAATCACTTGCTCTAGAGAACGTGCACGTGTGATCGTGATATATCTCAATTTTCCGAGATAGCGTTTTTCCCCTTATTGAAACGCATCAAATCAATACTTATTTTCTTTGACTATTTGTTTCAAATAAACAAGATATATTTATTAGTAAATAATCAGTCATTTAATAATTATTTTATCTTATAGTTATATTATTTTATCTTATAATTGTACAATGATTAAATTTTGCATTTGTTTAGGAAAAATTTAATGAGACAAAAACTTTGATAAAAAAAAATTTCGGTTCTTTTTGTAAAAAAAAAAAATGTTATTTTCAATATATGACAATTCCCATAATTTATATCGTAAATATAAATTCGCGTATAAATATTTAATTTTTTAAATTCATATTTGTATATAGGAGTCTGTCAAGGTAAATACAATGGGTACATTGCATCCCAATTTTTTCTTTTATTTTATAAAAACTTACAGTTATCAAATGAAATGAACGAGGAGCGCGTTGGGGATTTAAATGTCGAATCACCGATCACCACTCTCTGGTTATCTGGGAAAATCTTTTTCACAATTTTTGACCGTGACACAGTTGATTTTAGTTTTTGATACTCGTTTTCCGGTTACTCGTTATTCGAGATCGTATATTTCAACCGACGACTCTCTATTTTATCTACGATTGTATCACCGAAAAAATTGTATTCTTGAAAGATGTACTTAATATTTCCTCTTAACAGATATAAGAATATTTCCTCTTAAATTAATAATATATTCTCGATTTGCGAAAGCGATCGTCACTACATGTGCGCTACACGCGCGCTGCACACGGTTTTTGATGATGTCCCCCTTAAAACCATGCAACTTTTGCCTGAAGCATTTTTCTCTAAAATGTATTGTTCAAGAGATATTTGAGATCATCGTTTAAAATAGGACATCCTGTACATTCTCATATTAAGAATATACTAATTTTTATGATGATTACCCTCTTAAATTAAGAGGATCGTCTCAGCGCTTATTTTAGAGGAAAACATAGTATACGTAAGTAGGATATACTTAAATTAAGAATACAATTTTTTCGGTGTAAGTATACACCACGTTACTTGCTTCCGCGTTCATGAGCGCGCTTTGTATGTGTTTACAAAGTGGAAATTCTAATTTCTCGCGCACAAACCCTGCATCCGCTACTCTATTATCAGTACGTGCTCTTATTTCCTGTTATTATCCTGCAAGCTTCATCACCGAATTTATCTTTTGTTTTCGCGGATATATATTATTATTTGTTACCATGTCATATATAATTAAAGAGATCACGATAAAGAGATTATCACGCGTCCAAAACACGCTTGCAAACCGATATATATGACACTCTCTTATATGCCAAAAGTGTCGATATATTGGTCTCATGGAATATTAAGGTTAACATGGCCGTTTGATTCATAAAGTATGTATTTTCCAGCATCCCAAGTTTTCTCGACCATAAAACTCGAGACCAGATGGTCGCGTAATGTATGACGAGTACTCGTGCGATCTCTATCTAAAATTTCAATTTTTTAGAACAAGCATTTGCTCATGCATAATTTGTTTTCTTCTGGCAGGCAGCCATCCGCGCTTTTAAAAAATTAGAGATAACAATGAAATATCATTCTTTGTCAACGCGTATAAAACGAAAGTTTTCTCTTAACTGCGCGCGCGCGCACGCGATGACGCTTTTATACTAACGATAAAACCGAACA
>NW_017300080.1:108242-109566 GCF_001594075.2 Trachymyrmex cornetzi | reverse complement strand
TGTGAAGAGAACATTCGATGATGAAAATCTTGATAATGAAAACACATCAAATAAGTAAGTATTATTTTTCTTTGCGTCCTTTTTTTCCATTTAGTTATTTTTTTTCTTTAATTACAGACATCAAATCACACATCGTTCTATCGTACGCATTCTCGAGAGAAGATATCCATTAACCGTAACTGGCTACAAATACTTGAACATTGGTATTAATGTCAAACTCCCTTCTTACGTAACTATCATTTTGGGAGATTCTCACGGTAAAGAGATTCCGCTTTCACCGGACATCTGGAGAGAGCTTCTCGAACAAAAACACGTCATTTTGTCCCTTTTGCAGTACGATGAGAATAATAGAGGAATACGCGCGACGCCGTCTCCATTGTATATTGGAAATTTAACGTTACGCTTCGGACGAATCAATAATCTACCAATACTGCGCTTAGAAACAAGTACAGCTCGTCTATCCATATCGAAAAGCACTGTACTTAATATATTTAATCTTGAATACTGTGTGAATCGTTTCATTTCCTCCTTAACCGCAATGACTGATAACGTTGACAAAAAATTTTCACGACTTCTCGCTATCGCGTCCACTGTCACGAAATCTGCGAACATGCTGAAAATGATGTATGATGACGAATCCTTCGACCGCAACAACATCCTCGATTGTGAGTTGATCGCTCTGGTTTTCGGAGAGCATTAATTATGTACATTTGATAATAAACGCTATTCTATTAATTATAAAATACTTTTATTTCTTTTTACACCCTACCTTTATATACTACATATACTATATGTTATATATTTTATATACACTACATATAGTTTAAAGGAAAACGAAATGGTTTATAATCTTTAGAGGAAAATGAAAAAAATTACTGCTTGATCGTATAATATATATATTGTCACTAACGCTGTCACATACAGTTATTCTGTACAACTCAGAGTTTTAATCGTGATGGATAACATAAAAAACATTGTGCACAATATACCCGAAGAGGATCTACTTGTCATCATCGATGATGTTTTCCAAGACATTGAAAACATTGAGAACATTGGAAACATTGATGATGATGAGTACATGTCAGATGACTCAGGATATTGTTCAAATTAAGACGTATATGTGTGTAATACGACCGAACGGAATGTCAAACGAAGTGCAAGACGTATGTGTGTGATACGACTGAACGGGTGTCAAACGAACTGCAAAACGTATGTGTGTGATACGACTGAACGGATGTCAAACGAACTCCACGGGACATTGATCAGGATACTGTGCAAAGTAAGGTAACAACACTAATAATATTAATACTTTTTTACTTATTTT
>NW_017300080.1:107794-108106 GCF_001594075.2 Trachymyrmex cornetzi | reverse complement strand
GGAGTGTGTGTGTGAGCACGCTATAGAACAATAATAATGATACTTATTATTCTATAACACCACAGTGTGTGTGAGCGTGACGTCTCGCAAAACAAGCCGCAGCTTTCTGTAAAATGATAAATATGTACATATTTTTTTAAAAGTTATATTTATACCAATTAAATATTTAAACTTACATTCCCACATGTCCTCTTCAACATTAGGTTCATACGTTCGGAGACCGAATAACTCATTAGGAAATAACTCCCCGTCGTCCCAGATATCCATATACTCTGCTCGAAATTCTCGTTCGGCCCGTCTGTCCGCGCGTAT
>NW_017300080.1:106489-107350 GCF_001594075.2 Trachymyrmex cornetzi | reverse complement strand
CAATAATTTAAAATATCGGGCTAATTAAGAGTCAACAACTTGCGTAATTTGTGCAGTAATATTAATACAATTGGTTTATTATTTTCAATCTTTACTCATACGTTTCGGCCTTACTTCCGGGCCATCTTCAGTGACAAACAGTATCAAATTTCAGTCAATCATCCGAACTGGAGAGTGGTCGCTCCGTCCTTGTGTTCACTTGGATGAACAAGATTAGCAGATCTTGTGGTCTTAGAATCACAAGGGTTCCATTCGAACACGAACTTTGTCAGCCTTTGACTATGAACGTTGAAGAATGAGACGTTTAAAATTGTAATGTACAGACATAGACTGTGTTGGTTTCTTCTTTGATTGATAGTGTAATATAGCAATAAATGTTGTTCATTTATGTAGAACCCTTGTGATTCTAAGACCACAAGATCTGCTAATCTTGTTCATCCAAGTGAACACAAGGACGGAGCGACCACTCTCTAGTTCGGATGATTGACTGAAATTTGATACTGTTTGTCACTGAAGATGGCCCGGAAGTAAGGCCGAAACGTATGAATAAAGATTGAAAATAATAAACCAATTGTATTAATATTACTGCACAAATTACGCAAGTTGTTGACTCTTAATTAGCCCGATATTTTAAATTATTGTTAATATTAATGATTATTATTAAATCTATCACTACAACACAACGTTTCCAGAAAAATGCGTATGACGAAAAAGCCTCACCCATACGCATTTATATACCGTAGTCCCCCATCAAACGTACTACATAAAAATAGATACCTTATAAAAAATTCTCGTTAAGGATGTGGTATCCCAACAGGAAAATATGCAAAAACTGCGTAAAAGGAAATCATTCTTATTTTA
>NW_017300080.1:101593-106386 GCF_001594075.2 Trachymyrmex cornetzi | reverse complement strand
GGGTGTGAGTGTGAGTGAGAACGATCGAACGGCATCGATGTGAGTGCGAGCGATCGAACGGGTATGAGAGTTGGTATGAACGAGAGCGATTGAATGGGTGTTAGATAAACAGCATGGGAACGTTGGTGTGAGCGAGAGTGATCAAACGGTAGTGCGAGTGTGAGTGAGAGCGACCGAACGGGCGTCAGGTGAACAGCATGGGGTATTGGTGTGAGTGAGAGCGATTGAACGTCATCGGTGAGAGCAAGAGCGAATGGGTATTGACGCATCCGATAAGGATGTGGTATCCACCAGGAAAATGTGTAAAAAATCATTCTTATTGCGAGCGAGATCGAGCATACGGCAAAGGGGGTTCTGAATACGCGAGGGGGTTGAGGGGAGGGAGGGCGAACGGGCGTTGGCGCGAAAGAACGCGCGAACTCCCTCAGTCGCCCTTCCGCTCTTTATTTATATACTTATTTATATACTTACTGGCCATATACTGGCCATGTTTATCCGGTTTCTATTATCGCCGGAACCTGGGCCACTTAAATATTAGAAGAAGAAGAAGCCCTTCCGCTCTCGAGCTCGCAGGACTTCGTCACGTCGCTCCTCGCGTCGTGACGTCACGAGCTCACACATACATGCACCCGTGGGGACGGGGGCCGGGGAGGAAAACTGCGAGAGGTGGTGGGAGGCAAAAGCAGCTCGCTCATTGGCTGCCCCCCCGCACCACAGTACTCCTCTCGCCCAGTTTTCCCCCCGGCCCCTCACCCCGCGGGATAACCTATGGGCGAGGATATACTTTGTTTTCATACTTATAAACTAGTTAGATTGTGAGATCGAGAGAGTTCGGACGTGATAAATTATTATATACAAGTTTATTAAATTGAGTAAAATTTATAATTCCTTCGATCTACATCATTCCGAGTATCTTTCCGAAGATCGAGATACTCGCGGAAAATTGCTCGCAAATCTGAACCACGCTCACAAATGGTAATAGCCGTACGAATAACCACACGGAGTCAGTTAGATGGACCTACGAAGGGCAGAATAAAACGACACCCTAGACGACCAAATGTCCAATAGCAAAGTTGTATGGTTTCAAGCGAGGAGTAAGATGATGACCTTAACTTTGATCTTGACCATGTCCTTTAAGGTCATTTCAAGGTCAACCTTATTTTTTTAAATGGAACCCCCTACATTTTATTGCATATTTTTATAGCTTATCTCGAGAGCATTCCAAAACACTATAATAAAACATTTTTTCATTTTATTTTTTGAGTTATATAGGTTTGAAATTCTTACTGAAAATGCATTCTTACTGAAAATATTAGGGGGATCCGACATTTTTTGATTAATATATTTTCTTTAAACCAATTAATTGGTCTCATTATTCCGCGCACAAAAGTATTAAGATTATGATTACGGAAAACTAAATAATATTTTACAAGATATTTTACATTTTGTGTCAAAAAATTGTTAACTTTAAACCTTTATAACTCAAAAAATACTTAATGAAAAAATGTTTTATTAGTGTTTTGGAAAGCTCTCGAGATGAACTATAAAAATATGCAATAAAATGTAGGGTGTTCCATTTAAAAAAATAAGGTTGACCTTGAAATGACCTTAAAGGACATGGTCAAGATCAAAGTCAATGTCATCATCTTACTCCTTGAATGAAACCATACAACTTTGCTATTTGACATTTTCTCCAAAATGCATTCTAACTGAAGATATAAGGGGGATCCGATACTTTTCGATGACCCTGTATATCATATTGTTACGCCCGTGCCGGGCCGACACCGTAGATCGCCACTCGCAAAGTGCGGAAGTTCGCGTTGTCCAGCGATACGTGTAATTGTTGATAAACAAGATCGGCGGATTTGGACGTGAGCCGTCGCGTCGCTGCGTTCGGACATGTCTCTCGATCCGCTAACCAATATTCTCGATCGTGTGCTCCGAGTGTGACGTGTGTGTATCCTGTGCTGTTCAATAAACGCTTCTCGTTCCTTTCATACATCCTCGTGTTCTTTATTTCCCGTGAGCAGTGAGTGCGTGAACTCCACGACTCGGACGCCGCGGACGTAACATTTTGGGGGCTCGTCCGCTTGAACATTCGATGCGTGCCGTGCGGGAGACAACCGCTCGAAAAAGGAGAATCATTGCTTCGGAGCAATCTCTTGTGGTGTCGGTGAAGATGTTGCAGGAAGTGTCACCTACGACGATGGCTCTTCAGACCGTGTTACGAGAGGTACAACAACTGCGGGAGGAACAACGGCACGCACGAGCCGAATTCGCAGAGTCTACACGACAACGTAACGCCGAGATGCAGCAAATGCGTGAGGAGCATTAGCGTACGCTGACAGATTGCATGGAGTTGCTGCGACAGCGCGATGCTAAGATCCAGCGGTTACGAGAGGGACTTCGCAGCGGAGATGCTCAGATAAGTCCTTCCGATAACAGAAACTATACCGCAAACGCGCGCGATCGCGAAGTGTCGCGTTTTTCTGCGGGCGGCGGGAATGGCACGAACGCTCAAGAGCGAGTTGAATCGTGTGCCTCACGTAATATTACACGACTTCCTGCGGGCGACGGGAGTGATATGAAGACGCGTGAGCGCGTGGAATTCCGTGATTTGTTTCGTGGGGAAACAAGCGTCAAATTAAAGCCGGACACGTTTGACGGAAGTGTTCCTCTCAAGGAATTCCTTGCTCAATTTGATTTGATCGCTCATGCAAATCGTTGGGAAATGGAGACGAAAGCTGCCGTTTTAGCATCTTGCTTGAGAGGAAAAGTGCGTGCAGTGTTGGAAGGCATACAAAACCTGGAAAATTTAGATTTTTCAGAATTAAAATCACGGTTAGAGTTACGTTTCGGCGAAGCGTAATCGTTACAAAATTATTATTCTCAATTCACAAATCGTAAGCAGAAATTTGGAGAGAGTATTGCTTCTTTTGGCTCGGATATCGAAGGCTTTCTCAGTTAGCATATCCGGAATGTTCCGATTTAATACGCGATAAGATTGCGTGCGCGCAATTTGTCTCCACTTTATCCGACGAATTTGTGAAGAAAGCGCTTCAGTTAGAAGGATCGACATCGTTGAGAATTGCGATCGAAAGGACAAAAGCAATTAAATTAATACAGGAAAATAGTTTTCAATATAAGAAAGAAAATAATTTTAATTTTGAGAAAAAGAAAGAAAAGAATTTTGGCAATTCTGATAAGGGGGAAGTAAATCAAAATAATAAAGAAAAAGAAGGAAAATTTAATAAAAATAAATTTACAAAATTAGAAAAAGGAAGAAATTTTAAGAGAGAAAATGGAACTGGAAAGGAGTGCTGGGAGTGTGGTAAAAAGGGGCATTTCCGATCAGAATGTCCAGGCAGTTCGGTAAACAAGGATTAGTCGAGCTCTGCGGGGTGAGTTCGACTGAGATGAAAAGAACCCCGAGAAATATTTATTATGTAAATAAGCAATGTTCTGATAATTTTGATAATCAATGTAATCTTGTCACTAATCAATGTTCTTTCAAGATAAATAGATTTAAATATAATTCTGTTCAAATAATCGGCGTGAAAGAGCCGTCACTAGACGCAGTATCCATTGGCACTACCGGGGAAGGAGGGGAGGCGTAGGGATACAAGCGCCGCTCTTCGGCACTTGCGCGGTAGCTCGTCGTTCGATTATTCTGCTTTTTTCCATGCGGATGTTCTCTCGACTCTCGAAGGTTTTTGCCTTGTATTGAACCATTGACACTCACAAGCTTTCTAAGAAGTTTATCATTATACAGAAAGAGCTCTCTCATTGTGTGGTTCTCATTCCTATAATTATCTCAAGAGGAGAATAGACAACCTGTGGCCATCCAGAGATTAGCCATTCACAAATATCAAGGTTAATCTTTTCTCACCACACGTCTCGATGTATGGCTCAAATCCGCCATCAAGGAAGTCGACTCCTTGATGGCGGATTTGAGCCATACATGTGCTGAAAGAAGGTGAATAACAGTCTCAAGATCTACTGTTACGATATTCTCGTTCTTCTGACAATATTACGAAAAACTGATCTTTTGACGGTCTCACTTGATTCTCTCTCTTCCTTTCTTCGAGCTCACTATACAGATTATTCTCGAGTCGAAGAGAAAGGTGATTATTCTCAACGTTTATTCTCAATTCGGAGTAAATCTCTTATTAACGAACACTCTCGAGCTTACCGGATATCTCATTTCGAGCCTCAATCCGTGACAAATGCCATCAAATACTCAAAAGGTTTAACTCAAGGTTATGGCATACTCGAACATAATTACTCTGCATTAAAAGAATTATTTTCAACTGATTTCTTGTTTTAAGGTCCTCTTGCTTTTGGCTCATGCTGGGACGTACATTGTTATTTGTAATGCTATACTCATCATCACCTAATAACCTAATAATTGTATCAATGTAATACTTTGCTGTTAGAATAAAAAAATTGATTCAATTAACCGTTCCACTGCTTGTTTCTAATTGTTCTTAAATTTCAGATTCTCTATACAAACCTTTTTGAAGTTTATCTCCTTTAAACAAATTCAATGAATTTATGTTTCGAAGGTGAGGTAAATAATAAGCGTTGTAACTTTAGAATAGACCAATAATAATAAAAATAAGTAAGCCCATCAAAGCCAACATCAGTTGTTCGGATGCACAATTTATTTTCGTGTTAATTTAACAAATCACATCAAAAATTAATTCATATACGTTTCGACCCCTATTTTTGGGTCCTTGTCAGTATAAACCTAAATCCGCTTACATACTATACGCAAATTCCAAGATGCGATA
>NW_017300080.1:99163-100702 GCF_001594075.2 Trachymyrmex cornetzi | reverse complement strand
GACAATTAATTTTGTATACTACATCAGTGTGAGATAGCTTCGGACACAAATCTTTATGACCTTTAATGAACCCCCTGAGATTGTTAATCCCCCTATATGCCATTCGCACTACGGATCCTTTCTTGAAAAATTTTTTAATCTTTTCAGAAGGTATAAAAGAAGGTATAAAAGGAATAGTAAAGAATCTGTTATTAATTTTATCAACATTATTAATTGTCGAGCCATCTTTAATTGTGTTATTCTGATCGTTCCATCGTTTGAATTTTCTTGACAGCCTATTTTTTATTTCCGAGAAGATGAGTTTCAATGGATATCCATTGTTTATAAGAATTTTAATAATTAACTCAAAATTAGCTTGATATATAGGGTGGGACAAAGACAAAACTCTATTAATTAAACCAACAATTGTGCCCACCTTCTGGCATAAAGGATGTCTAGAAAAAAAGTTTAAATAACGACCCGAAAAAGTTGGTTTACGATACCAGTTGTGAATAAGAGAGTTACCCTTTTTAATTAAACTGACATCAAGAAAATTCAACCTGTCTCCCCCTATTTCTGTTGTAAATTTCAACCTAGAATGAGAAACGAATTAAAACTATTAACCAACATATAAATCTGCGACTCATCATATGATAACGCTATATCATCCACGTATCTAACATAGAAAGACGGCGAGACTAACAGGCCCTGTAAGGCTCTCGTCTCGAGATCCTGCATAATTATATCCGACACTATGGGTGACAATGGTGACCCCATTGGAACACCAAACGTCTGTTTGTAAAATTTGTCGTTAAACTTAAAAAACGTAGAATTGAGTACTAAATCTAATGCTTTAAAAAATTTACTCTTGGGAATGCTCGTGTTCCTTTCAATGAAGTGCCATCTCCTCTCTATGCCTTCAAAAACCCGATCAATAGGTATATTCGTAAATAATGAAACCACGTCAAGAGATAAAAGAACTTCGTTGTCATTAATCGTCAAATTCGAAATATATTTTGTCAATTGAAAACTATTCTTAATAAAACTATTGGCTGTTGGTATACTTTTATGTAAAATGTCATTCAAATAAGAGGCTAGATTATGGAGAGGACTCCCTACCGATGAAACTATAATGTGTAGTGGATATTCTACTTTATGTATTTTCGGAAGACCATAGGCAAGAGGCACAACCGGATTAGAAGAGTTTAAATTGTTATAAACTGAATTTTCCACAAAACCGCGTCGTTTCCAATCCGTCGTTTCCAATTAATGAACATAGAAATCACATTAATTGGAATGCTACGCAACATTCCGTTATAACTGAACATAGAATTAGTCATCATCATGATTTTGATTGGGAAAATATTAAAATATTAGATAATGAAAAGGCACTCAATAAAAGACTGATTTCGGAAATGATCCATATTAAACAACAGAAACAGAGTTTAAATTTGCAAAATGATACTTATACGTTAGATCCATTTTATTTAGAATTGTTCGCGGAGTCGTGACGAAGATTCTCTCCTTTGTCTTATTTTATATTTATCTTTATATTTATTG
>NW_017300080.1:94488-98617 GCF_001594075.2 Trachymyrmex cornetzi | reverse complement strand
GTTAAATTAACACGAAAATAAATTGTGCATCCGAACAACTGATGTTGGCTTTGATGGGCTTGCTTATTTTTATTATTATTGATAGATTCTTTCAAGCCTTTTTTTTAGATATTTGTTTAGAATAGACATTGGCTCTGATATCTATATTTTAAATGATGACTTGGTGGGATCGGATTATTTCAAAGTTAAGATAAATAATTGTAATTTGAAATATCCCACGGGCAAGAAAGTTGCAATTGATTATAAAATGCATACAACAATTCGACTTGGGAATTATTTAGTAGAGATTCCAATGTTGGCTGCAAAAATTAACGATGATTGTATACTTGGTGTAGATTTTCTTGAAAAGATTAATTTGGGAAATATCTTTGAGTCCATTTTTCATGGTCAAAAAGAAATGGTGAAGAATAATATTCAATGTTATCGAGTAGAAGAGTCTTTTAATATTCCATCGAATTTGAGATCTTTGTTTGAAAAAAATTCTAAATATTTAAATCAATCTCAGAAAGAACTCTTTGCAAAGTTTCTTATTGAATTTCGTGAAATATTTGCTGAGGAAATTGTTGCTGGAAATTGTGAGATTTTGGGGAACATGTAATTAATATAAAAGATTCTCTCTCCATTAAGCAGGTCCCTCGTCGAATTCCTATTAATATGAGGAAGAAAGTTAATAAAATTATTGAGGACATGAAAAATCAAGGTGTAATTGAGAAATCAATAAGTCCTTGGATGTCTCCAGCTGTGTTAGTGAGGAAAAAGGATGAGACGATAAGATTTTGTATTGATTATCGTAAGCTAAATGATGTTACTACTAAAGATTCTTATCCCTTGCCCAGAATAGACAACATCTTCGATCAGCTCGTAGGTAATTCTTGGTATTGTACAATAGATTTAAAAAGCGGGTACTGGCAAATTAAAATTCGGCCAGAGGATAGAGAAAAGACGGCATTCTCTATCGGAAACGGATTGTGGCAATTTAAAGTGATGCCCTTCGGTTTGTGTAACGCTCCAGCCACATTTGAGCGAGTAATGGAGCAGATTTTACAAGGGTTTCTGTCAAAAAATTATTTAGTGTATTTAGATGACATTATTATTTTTGGTAAAAGCTTTGAAGAAATGATTGAAAATTTAAGGAAAGTTTTGAGTCGTTTGCGGGAAGTAAATTTAAAAATTAATCCTAAAAAGTGTGTACTTTTTTTGATCGAGAAGTAAAATACTTGGGACACTCAATTTCTGCTGCAGGGGTTTCCACAAACAATAATAAAATGATTGCTATAAAAGAGTGGCCAATACCGCAAAATAAAAAACATTTGCGGAGCTTTTTGGGATTATGTTCTTATTATCGTAAATTTGTGAGGGGATTTTCGTTATTGGCAAAACCTCTGTATGTTCTTACAGAAAATCAAACGAATTTCGTTTGGGCACAATGTGAGAGCAGTTTCAACAATTTGAAACAAGCTCTTACCTCCTCACCAATTCTTTCTTTTCATACCGAGGAGGGGGAGTTCATTCTCGATGCAGATGCATCAAATTTTGGAATCGGTGCAGTCCTATCGCAAAGATAAGATGGAAGAGAAAAAGTTTCTCCGGAGACGAACTGAAGAGGAGTCCTGCTCGGAAGGGAGAAGACTCAGGAGGCGTCAAGGTCAGAGGATTGGGCCCTAAGAGGACCAGTGCTCTGGGAAGCTGCTGCAGTAGCACAGTAGGGAGCAAGATACTGGTCGGGAGCCCCGGATTCCAGGCCAACGCTCTTGGGAAACCAGTAATTGTCAGGACAACAATTTAAGGAGAGGAGGGCAGTGTTACGCCCGTGCCGGGCCGACACCGTAGATCGCCACTCGCAAAGTGCGGAAGTTTGCGTTGCCCAGCGACACGTGTGGTTGTTGATAAACAAGATCGGCGGATTTGGACGTGAGCCGTCGCTGCGTTCGGACGTGTCTCTCGATCCGCTAACCAATATTCTCAATCGTGTGCTCCGAGTGTAACGTGTGTGTATCCTGCGCTGTTCAATAAACGCTTCTTGTTCCTTTCATACATCTTCGTGTTGTTTATTTTCCATGAGTCGGGAGTGCGTGAACGCGTTCGCGAAGGCGTCCACGACTCGGACGCCGCGGACGTAACAATATTTTTGTAGTTATTCAAACTGCGCGCTGAAATTTTTCCGGACTTTATCTAACGTAATTAAACTACTGCAATAATATCACAAGTTAAATTAAATTGACAATGTGCTGAAAACTTTAAATAAATTTATTGCGAAAAATATACAATACAAGAGATCTGGATTCAAGTCCCGGCCAAGGGATATATTTATATAATATTTTTCGCAATAAATTTATTTAAAGTTTTCAGCACATTGTCAATTTAATTTAACTTGTGATATTATTACAGTAGTTTAATTGCGTTAGATAAAGTCCGGAAAAATTTCGGCGCGCAGTTTGAATAACTACAAAAATATGATATATATGCATGTATAGGATATATACATATATAGGATATAAATAATTCACTGGGGATTATTTAGGCAAAAAAAGATCTAGCTTTGACCGTCATAGGCCTGAATACGCTTATACTTAGTGTTTAATTCTTGTCGGTCTGAATAAAAAAAAAAATCTTATTATTGTTTAAATCTTTTACTTATTTAGCTTTATAAAAACAAAATTAATTTAATGTTACATGTACAATCGTGGACAGAACGGTTGCAACACTTTTTTCAATGGATTTCGGAATACAGTCTGTTCACCGAACAATTGGTTCTTACTTATGGATCTTGTATTTTGAAACCCATTAAAGAAAAGTGTTGTAACCGTTTTGTCCACGACTATACATTGAATAATTAACTGTTGTGTATATAAAATAACTAAGTTCAAACTCAAAATGATTTATAAATTATATATTTTATGAAAATTGTACGATTGAAACTGTTGAAACAATATGCGACGAGAAACGTCAGGTGATCGCGGTCAAATCGAGGGTCGGTATAATTTATACATTTTTAAATAATTTATACAATAATTAGTAATTTTGTTACTTTACAATAATATATTTTTTAAAGAATTCTTCATGATTTACACAAAGATGAAAAATATTTTGGAAATCGATTTTTGACCAGTCAACAATTGGAAAAAATTAATGATAAAGATGGCCTTTTTAATTAATGATCAATGATGGCAAGCCCTGCTTAAAAAACTCGATAGAATACGATAAAAATTTATCGAAATCTGATAGAAATTCTATATGATTTTATCTGAATCTATCATACCTATCGGACAACAAATATCACATCAGATAAAAAAATTATAGAAGTCCATCGTTTTGTATCTTATCTTACTTAAACGATAGAATATTTATCTGAATACGCAAGTTTTTCTATACGTTCTTATAACACTATCAGATTTAATATCAAATAAACGATAGAATGCTTATATGAATACCTATATAATTTAAAGCGAAAATGTTTTTATTTGTTTTTATTAGAGTTAGTTTAAATCTCGCGCTTCTGCTCTGTTTCGCCCGATTGTATGCTGGCAGAACCAGCGACACTTTGTTCTATAATATCCCCCCACCTTTTTTTGGGAACACTTCGAGATTGGAGCGTTGCACCATGTGCCTTGCCAAGTATGACTGATTAAGTTTTTCGTTGTGATTTAATAAACCACTGATAATTAATAGCTGTGTCAAGTTAATTCGAAAACAGGTTATGGGCCCAGTTATTTTCGAAGTATACTGAGAAGTGCAACGTGTACGTGAAGTACCAAAACGCGTTTTGTAAAACACGCGAGACTACCATAACCTAACTACGAGAGCATCAAGTTTTAGCGTCGTATAGACTGAGCATACCCTAGTAACACATGAAGCTTTAAAACGTCTGCGATAACGTTGTCTCAGCTTAAATCGCAGCATTTTTGTCCATGGCAGTCACTGCTATAACGTCATTATGACATTGTGACAAAGTTGTAGCAGCAAAAATGGGACAACATTTTTAGGCTTTGAAGACGATGTCGCAGCCATTTGGCTGCACAATTATTTTGCTGCGGAAAGGTTGTCATAACCACCATAAAGCTTCAAAATGTCTTCAATAATGTTGTCGCAACTTACACCGCAGCATTATTTTTGTCTATGGCAGTCACTG
>NW_017300080.1:94001-94387 GCF_001594075.2 Trachymyrmex cornetzi | reverse complement strand
TAACCATTTTGCTGTAAAGAGGCTGTCATAGCCATATATATTATAGTGATAATCTGAATAAAATAAACTAATAAGAGTAATAAGTAGAATTTTCTTCATATGTAAATTAATATTCAATGAAACTTTTAATTTTAAAATTACAAAAAAATATTTAAAATACAATAAAAAAATTTTTTTAGCTGGAATTGAACTTGAAATATCCCGGAACCTTTGTCTCACTAGAATTAGATCAAATTTAAGGATTAATTAATCAGTACAACTTATTACAATTTATAACTTACACATATAATACTAACGCGGACGCAAATTCATAAATACACTAATTATAGAACTACACACAGATCCTTAAATAATAATTTTAGAGCCGCTTAAATGAACGCATGGGT
>NW_017300080.1:87694-93761 GCF_001594075.2 Trachymyrmex cornetzi | reverse complement strand
CTGTATTTTTACTTTTTTATTAGCTGTCACAGCGACTGTACAGCTACCCATACAGCCAAAATAGCTGTGGCTGTATTTTTACTTTTTTCTTAGCTGTTACAACGATTGTACAGCAATTAATACAGCCAAAATAGCTGTGGCTGCCAAATAGTTGTAATTAAGGCTGGCAGAAGGTTGTGCCAGTCACATTTTTGCTGTTGCAGCAAATATATTATAGATCGTGTTACTTGGGTAGATTGTTGACCGAAATGTCGGATAACAAAATTGACACAGCTGCGATCAGTAAGTTTGATGGAAAGAATTACCATCAATGGAAGTTTCAAATCACTTGTGCCCTACGAGCCAAAGGTCTCCATGACATTGCAAGAGGCATCGACATAAAGCCGGAAGTGACGGGGACGGCGGAAGCGTCAATATCAATTCAGACAGCAGCAAGCAAGAAATGATTAAGGGAGGACGCGTGTGCTATGTTTCTGATAACATCTGCGATGGATTTCTCTCAGATCACGCTCATCGAGAATTGCCAATCGTCAAAAGAGATATTAGAGAAATTAAATGCAGTCTATGAGCAGAAAACGGAAGTCAACAAGATGTTAGCACACGAAAGATTTTCGCAATATAAGATGGATCCGATTGATTCGATCGCGCAACATATCGCGAAAATCGAAAACCTCGCGCAACAAATAAAAGATTCCGGTGAAACAATTAGCGATACGGCGATTATGACCAAGATTCTTGGAAGTCTGCCGACCAAATTTAGAAGCTTTCGTTAAGCTTGGTTATCTCTAGATGAGACAAAACAAACAATTAAAAATCTAACCTCGTGTTTAATAGACAAAGATACGAGTCTCATAGCATCGGACGAGGCTGAGAAAGCTCTCGTCTCAGTAACCAGCGTGCACAAAAAGGACAATCAGGAAGACAAAAGACAGCGTCCGAAATTTGATAAAACTAAGATTATCTGTTACAGGTGCCAAAGGAAGGGTCATTTTGCTGGTGAATGTCGAGGAGAAAGAAAGTCAGTGAAAAGCAAGGCACAGCAGAATTTTCAGCAAGGAAATTATACAGCCTTCAATGTTGTTGAGCGTGAAGACGCAATTCAGAGTTTAGATAATGAAGAATGGATTTTTGACAGCGGTGCAACATATGACACATCGTCGGGACTTTCTGGTCGACTTTCATGAAGCAAGTGACAATTCTTTCGTAACCTTAGGAAATGGCCATGAATTGTACGTGAAAGGAAAGGGTAATGTAAAGATTAAAAAATGGTTGAAAGGTGAATGGTATGATTCTGTTATTACGAATGTATTGTATGCTCCAAATATGAATAGGAATCTATTTTCTGAAGGTGTAATTACAAAAAAGGGCATGAAAATAGTAAAAGAAAATAACTGTACGAACATTTACGAAAACAATGAGTTAATAGCGGTAGCGTAAGAGTAAAGAAAATAATCTGTATCATATGCAGTTTAGATCGATTCTCCCGCAAGAAGTAAATGTAGCAGTAGAAGACAGTTTGCGCAAATGGCATAAGCGGTTAGGCCATATCAATATAAAATACATTAAAGACTTGGTAACAAAAGGGCTGATTGAAAGTGTAGAGTTGTCGGATACAAACAATTTCTTTTGCGAGGCATGCATGTATGGTAAGCAACACAAATTGTCTTTTGCTTCATCGGGACACATAAAAGCGAAGTTAGGGGAAAGTATTTATAGCGATCTATGTGGTCCTATGTCCGTGCCGTCAGTTCACAAGGCGCTAAATATTTTGTACTATTTAAGGATGATTTATCTGGTTACAGAGTCATATTCTTCATAAAGCACAAAGATGATACACTAGAATGCTTTAAGCAGTTCTGTAAGCGAAAATAAGTTAGGGAATCCGGTTAAAATTCTACATGTTGATAGTGGACGTGAATACTGTAACGCGGAATTTAAGAAATATCTGTCACAGGTGGGAATGGACTTAGAAACAACAGCTCCCTATACCCCTGAACAAAATGGGAGAGCCGAGCGTGATATGCGAACGATCGTAGAGAGTGCCCGCTCCATGCTATATGCCAGAGATGTTCCATTGTATCTGTGGGCCGAGGCAGTAAACACGGCGGTTTACATCCTAAATAGGACAGCAACGACTCAGACTCCAAACTTGACTCCGTTTGAAATGTGGACAGGGAAATGTCCAGGACCACATCAAAATCTTTGGATGCGAAGCATTCATGCATGTGCCGAAGGAACTTCGTGACAAGCTTGCTCCCAAAAGTAAGAAATTAGTGTTTGTTGGATATGAAGGCAATTCAACGAACTATCGCCTGTTCGATACAGAATCGAAAAGGATAAAAGTCTCGAGGAACGTTTCGTTCAACGAAGATGGAGGAACGCCTGAAGAAAGGAAGAACATCGCAAGGATAAGTCTTGAATCAGGAGACGGAACCGACAGAAGAATCATGCGACGAGAAAAGAGAGGAAGAGGCTACCGATGAGCTTGAAGACAACCATGGTAAATCCCCGCGATATGAATTACGCACTCGAGAACAGTTGAAGAAACCAATGCGTTACGAAGCCAATATAGCTGATGTCCATATACTGCAAACCTTTAACGAAGCAATACAAAGTAAAGAAAAAAAGAAATGGAGTGAGGCCATCCAAGAGGAAATAAGCGCGCTTGCCAGAAACGAAACATGGGATGTAGTCCCTATGCCAAAGGACAAGAACATCAGTGACTCTAAATGGGTTTTTAGTTTGAAGCCGACTAATAATGAGAATTGCCGACGCTTCAAAGCAAGGCTCTGCGCAAAAAGATATGCGCAGAAAAAGGGTGTAGATTACACCGATACTTTCTCACCAACAGTCAGATACGACTCGGTGAGAATACTGTTAGCATTAGCAGTAGAAAAGAATTATAAAATAAAGCAGTTCGATGTAAAGACTGCATTCCTAAATGGTGAGCTGCAAGAAGACGTATATATGTCGCAGCCGGAAGGAATAAAAATTGAGATTGGACTGGTGTGCAAGTTGAGGAAAACTCTATATGGCCTTAAACAGTCATCTCGAAGATGGAATGAACGATTCGACAATTTCCTGAAATCTATAGGATTCAAGCAGGGTAGCGCGGATAGATGTGTCTACCAAAGGATACTGAGCAATTCCAGGGTTTTACTCGCACTGTACGTAGATGACGGACTGCTCATGGGAGACGACGAAATAGAACTACAAACGATCATTACCCGGCTGCAAGCAAGCTTTGAAATCACAGTCTGTGAAAATGTATGACACTTCGTTGGTATGGAAATTATTCAAGACAAGGACAAAGGAACAATATTCATACACCAGAGAAACTATATCCGTAACATCATAAAGAAATTTAACATGGAAGATGCCAATGAAGTCTCCACTCCGGCCGACAATCATACACACTTGTCTTCAACTGGGAAGGAAAGAACGATACATGAAGTGCCATATAGAGAAGCAGTCGGCAGCCTCATATTCGCTGCCATCGTCACGAGACCAGATATTGCATTTTCAGTGGGAGTTGTAAGCAGATTCCTTGACAAATATGGCTATCCCCACTGGAATGCGGTTAAGAGAATCATGAGATACCTAAAGAAGACCATGGATTGTGGGATATTATATGAGAGAAGTCAAGGATCCGAAACCGTCCAAGGGTTTTCGGATTCGGATTTCGCCAGTGATGTTGACACTCGGAAATCGACAACAGGCTATGTGTTCATGTTGAGTAATGGACCAGTCACTTGGAATAGTCAACGCCAGTTGACTGTCTCCCTGTCAACCGAGGCAGAATATATAGCGGCCTCAAGTGCGACCAAGGAAACCGTATGGATACGTCAACTGCTGCGTGAAGTGCAAGAAGCAGTCAATAAACCAACATCAATTTTTGTTGACAACCAGAGTGAGATCAGACTCATCCGCAACCCTGAATTTCACAAGCGCACAAAACATGTGAATGTGCAATATCATTACATTAGAGAGAAGTTTATCAATGGTGACATAGATGCACTATATGTACCAAGTGAGCAACAACTTGCGGACACCTTAACCAAACCCATCGCATGTAGTCAGTTTGAAAAATTGAGATTCAAGTTAGGTATTAAGAAAGCGCTCAATTAGTGGGAGTATTAGAGTTAGTTTAAATCTCGCACTTCTGCTTTGTCTCGCCCGATTGTATACTGGCAGAACCAGCGACACTTTGTTCTAGAATATCCCCCCCTTTTTTGGGGGGGACACTTCGAGATTGGAGCGTTGCACCATGGCCTCGCCAAGTATGACTGATTAAGTTTTTCGTTGTGATTTAATAAATCACTGATAATTAATAGCTGTGTCAAGTTAACTCGAAAACAGTTTGAATAAGACAGATGTCATAGAAAATTAATCGTATCCTATCGTTGGCAATATAACATCCAGATCATCGAATAATTATTTCGCATATTTCAGCATACACAACAAATCTATAAAAGTCTATCGTTTTATATCTTATCTTACTTAAACGACAGAATACCTATCTGAATATACAGGCTTCTTTGTCACATTATCTGATTTAATATAAAATAAATGACAGGATGACTTATGTGAATCTATACAATTTATTCCGAAAATGTCCCTATATGTTTAAATAGATAGATGTTATAAAAAAATTATTCCACCGTTGTTATATAATTAATTATTCATTTAAGTCATTGAATAATTAATTATTTAATAACCTAAATGTCACATTATGTTGCCAACTATATAGAATACGATAATTTTTTCACATAACATCTATCTTATTCTAACATACTACATGGGCTGAAAAGTCCCGGGATTTTTCGATAGGTGGCGCCACTAGAAAATGAACATGACTCATTTCGAGAGGCTCATCTGTCACTAGTTTATGTATGAAGTTTTATGACATTTCGTCCATTCGTTTACAAGCTACAGTCGTTTGAGTGACGCTACTTTCGCCTTCGTAAAAAAAATGGAAAAACAGGAATATCGCATCTTGATCAAACATTGTTTTTTGATAGGAAAAACTTCTGAAAAATTATTGCAATGGTTGCAGAAATGTTATCCCACATCTGCTCCTTCGAGAACAACAGTTTATCGGTGGTTTAGTGAATTTAAAATGGGTTGTACAAGCACCGAAGACGCACCTCGCTCTGGAAGGCAAAAAGAGGCTACGAATGCGGAAATCGTAAAGTAAGTGCATCGAATCGTTTTGAGTGATCGTAAAGTGAAGTTGCGCGAGTTAGCTGAGGCCGTGGGCATCGCAAAACAACGGGCGGGATACATTTTGCACGATCTTTTGGAGATGAAAAAGCTATCGGCGCGATGGGTGCCGCGTTTGCTGACCGTCGACCAAAAACAGCAGCGCGTTGATGATTTAACGGCCGGGTTGGCGTTGTTGCAGCATAATCGAGCGGACTTTTTTCGACGTTTTGTGACGATGGATGAAACGTGGGTCCATTACCATATGCCTGAGTCCAATAGGCAGTCTGCAGAATGGCTGGAAAGCCATGAAAGCCGACCAACCTGTTTTTGTTTTATTTATTAGTTTTATTGTTTATTGCCGGCAAATTAAAGTTTATATTATAACGAAATGACATGTTTTTATTCTGTGACTTCTTAATAATTTCAATTTTATAACGACTAAATTTTAGGCTCGTAGCCCTTTTTCGTTCTGATCTTTTTTAAAAAAAATAATATTAATGAATTCTTATAAATTTAACCCACATTAAAGGTATGTCTATAGCTTTGCGTAAAGGTCCTGCTCCCAAATGGGAGCACTTATACTGACACTAAGTATGACACTTCCACTTTATACTTCACAGAATACTGTAGTGAAATGAAATCAATAATTAAATATTTTTACAGAGGATTACAAAAGAAACACTGTTCAACTTGCTTGAAACATCAAAAGTAAGTGAGAGCAGCTTTTCGGACGATAGTTCAGAAGAATTGAGCATGGATATCAGCAGGGTTGGGTAGTGCTAAATTAAAAAGTTAAAAGTTCAGTTAAAAAGTTAAAAAGTTAATTAATTTTAACTTAACTTAGTTACATTTTAGACTCCTA
>NW_017300080.1:81034-87100 GCF_001594075.2 Trachymyrmex cornetzi | reverse complement strand
TCTTAACTAAGTTAAATTTTTAAGGTTATTAACTTTAACTTAACTTAGTTAAAAAAAAAAGTAACTTACCCAACCCTGGATATCAGTACGGAAGATATTACCTCAATTTCCTCTTCCAGTAGTGATGAAGATGTCGATTTACTATATTTTCCTTTAATGGAATATTTAACAAGCGGAACTAGAAGATATCGTATTTATGAGTATATAGAAATTATTGATTTGTGGACTGAACAAGAATTTAAAGAGCATTTGCGGTTACCAAGACACTTAGTATTACATTTAATCGGTAAGAAACGCATAATAAAAAAATTATTCAATGACAGTTAGATTTTAACGTAGTGAATTCATATCAATATTAATTGAACGACAATAATGTAATAAGTGTAATTAACAATATGTTTTAGATGAATTTGAACAGTCCGAACATTTCCCAAAACACGCGTTTGGAACGAAGCCAATTTCAGGGAAAATTAACATCCTACTTTTCTTGTGGTTTATGTCAAACACTGAGCCTCTGCGTACAATGTCTGACAGATTCGATATCTTCATCTCTTCTGTATATCGGATTTTACGTAGAGTCGAAAATTCGCTACTAACTAAAATTAGAAACTGCAATTAGATGGCCACAGGACAATTATATCGCTGTATGTGAAGGTTTTCGAGCTAAAAGAGGTATTAACAGTATAATTGGGGCAATTGATGCAACAGCGATAAGAATAGAAAAACCGTCCATCAATGAAAAGGATTATTGTAACAGGAAGAAGTATTTCTCTATTACTTTGCAAGGAGTTGTTAATGCAAGTATGAGATTCACTAATATTTACTGCGGTGAACCTGGTTCTCTGCATGATGCCCGTGTCTTAAGACGGCCGCCTTTATATCAAACAACAGTACAAAATAAAGAAATACTTTTTCTAGAGGATACATTTATAATTGGCGATTCGGCATATGCCTCATTATCGTGGCTCGTTCTTCCGTTTCGAGATAATGGTCATTTGACACCACAGCAAAAAGAGTTTAACTTTTTGCATTCTTCCACATGTATGGTAGTCAAATGTGCATTTGGTTACTTAAAAGGACGTTTTCGCCGAATAAAATTTTTCAATGAATACCGACAAATATCTTTTATCACAAATACAATTGTTTGTGCATGCATCCTGCATAATTATTGCATAGACGAAAATGATGCATATGATTTTCCAGAATACGGTGACAATGATCCAGTAAATGTTAATAATAACAAACAAAATGAAAATATTGATTGGGGAATACAAGTAGATCGTAGAATGCAACTTTTTAGAGAGTTGTTTCCCAATTGATAACAAAATGTTCAGAAATGATGTACCATCGAATAAATTTGGATTGAAAATAAACGAAAAATACTTTAAAAGTGATTTGCGATACTGCTTTATTACACTTTTCAATGTTTCCCAATAAATAATAAAATTATAATCTTGAAAATCATTATTGAATAAATGGAATTGTAAATAAATGGTCTGCATTCAGCAGACTCAACAGTTGAATGAACGCTTTCTGCTATTGATATATTCTTCTAGATCTAAAAGTCTAATTGGATGATCTAGAAGAACACCAATAACAATGAGCGCTCACTCAACTGTTGAGTCTGCTGAACGCAGTCATTGGGAAGTATTCTTAATTATTATACTATAGTGCAATTTGTATTTTTACAGTGATACATACAACCAGGGATGGGAAAGTTACTTTGTAAAAGTAATTAATTACAGTTACAGTTTTTCTCTTTCAAAAAGTAATTAATTACCGTTACAAGTTATTGACTCTGAAAAGTAATTCGTTACAGTTACAGTTACTGAAAAAGTAACTTTAAGTTACTTTTAAGTTATGTTTTTCATCGGAATTTTTATTGGTAGTATCGATACCATTAAGGCTGTATTCAGAAACGTTATCCAACTGCCCTTCATGTATCGTTTTACCTTTGTTTTTTACCTAATATTAAACAAGGATAATACACGGGGTCATCAGAATAATGCCTAGAACAATTAAAAGAAAAGACTGGCTTAAATTTACATGTTATCCAATTTTATTCAAAAAGATAAAAAAATTATATGACAAAGACGTTTTTCGTTAAAGTAATATAAACACATATGAATATGAATATGAATATGAAATAGCACACATATACAATGTTTTTTGTAAAAAAAAATTCTTTTTATATTCGGCTAAAAGTTGCAAATAAATTCCAGCACTAATCCAAAATGGTCTACAACCGTTCATTGAGCGCTCTTGTATTTGATTGGCGGATTCCATTAGACCCCAAAATATAGACCAAACAGGTACAAGAGTTCATTGAACGCTTTAATTAAATTTCTTTCATCTGATTAATCAAATCTTTCGAAGTATTTGTAGCGCCAAGTGGACACTACCGTGGACAAATAAGTTTAAAATATATAAAATAACTATGAAAGTAACTATTAAATTAGTTACTAATTACTTAAAAGGTGTAACTAAGTTAAGTTATAATTACAGATGGAAAGAAAGTAACGAAGTTAAGTTACAGTTACTGAAAAAAAGTAATTCTAACTGTAACTTCGTTACAAGTAACGAGTTACTTCCCATCCCTGCATACAACTAAACCAGAGGCTTACAACTGAATACATTTATTAAAATTTATATATTTGTAAAGGCGTCTTTCTGACTATTTTAAGTAATAAAAAAGTAAACTATTTTATTTATTCGGATAAATTTATTAAATTATTTTTTAAATTTATTATTAACTTATTTGTTAAATTAAAGCTATAAAAAAGTAAAAAAAACAATCTTTAATAAATCATCTTAAATAAATTAAAGTGTCGTCAGCTGGATATAGCTTAATCAAAGCTAAAAAAATCTCTGTGTCAGAAATTGCACCATTTATCATACTGTTTCATCAATAATCAATCAGATGAATCGGAAATGTATTTTGGAGACGTATTACCCGTGTCTTTTTTGAGATGTGCACGTAAAAGTTTGCACTTTTCCCTTTCAAGGCTTAATATTTTAGCATGCCTCCTCTCTTTATCCTTCAATTTGTTGCTCGCAATAATCCTTCTCTGTTGAATTTCTTTCTCTCTCAGTTCAATTTGTTACTTTTTTAAGGTTAATAATTCTTCCTTTTTTTTCATCATGTCTTCGTACCGTTTCTCTTTAATAATCTCTTTTTTGGCTTTATTTTGCAGATGTTGATGCAATTCCGAGTTCAATTTTTAGTTTTTGCGATGTTTGAACCAGTTCCGTGTATTGGGCGTTTTTTCCGTAACTCTTGTAACCCTGGTAGCAAGCTGACGTCAAAATAACGTCATTTGACGTCAAAAAGACGTCATTTGACGTCAAAATGACGTCAAAATGACGTAGCTTGCTACCTGGGAATGACTCTGCCTTCATTATTGACGTTACGCCTTCAATAACTTGCTTGTTTGCTGCTATATCTGACAGTGGACACATCTCTTCAACGACTGTATGTTGTATATTTTTCATCTTAAAATGAGGTTCACGTAATTCCTTTTTTTTCTTTCCTCCATCTTCACTTTGTTCGTTAGTGGCCATCACGTTACTTGCTTCATTCTTGGATGTTTTTAACTTCGATGAAACAGTGTAAGTCGGTTCAACATTGTTTTTATTGTTCCGAAAATTTCATCCAGTTGGTCGAACCATTGAAATTCAACAGTACCTCTTCCGGTTTTGTTGTTGCTGTCGACACATTCTTTGTACCGTTTTGTTTAGGCGTTCATTTTCCACCTTACTTGCTGTGATGACATCTGTAATATGAAATAACAAATTATAACTTATTAAAGTTGACTGATATATATATTTAGAAAATGGACTCTTTGAAAAACAATTGTTATTCTACATATGCGGGACATTTTAATGAATAATTTTGTAGCGGTATTGGAACCTATCCGTGACCTCAATTATTTAGTGAAAATGAATTGTATGAAAGCAATACGATAGGTAACTACCAGGTATGTAAATATGAAACCGGAATTTTTTAATAGAAAATACACGTTTATTACATGAAAATGATAAAAAATATTTTTCGAAGTATTGCCCATCGCTAGCTATACATTTTTCCCACCTGTCTGACAATTTGTGGATGCGACGCTAAAAAAATTGTTGCTCTTTTGAGCCAAATCAGTCATCTAGTCATTTTCGTACATCTTCGTAAGAAGTGAAGCGCTGCTGAGCAAGTGCGGGTCCCATCGATGCAAATAAGTAGTAATCGGACGGAGCCAAGTCTGGTGAGTAAGCCGCATGCGAAAGTATTTCCCAACCAAACGCCTCAATCGTTTCCTTGACCAGTTTTGCTGTGTGTGATGGTGCATTATCATGAAGCAAAATCACTTTGTGTTGTCTTTTTTGATATTCCGGTCGTTTTTCACGCAAAGCTTGATTCAAATTGATCATTTGTTGTCGATAGCGTTCAGTATTAACGGTTTCGCCAGATTTTAGCAACTCATAATAGATCACACCTTTCTGATCCCACCAAACACAGAGCGTTGTCTTCCGTCCATAGCGATTTGGCCTTGCAGTCGATGTCGATGGTTCGCCTGAAATTACCCATGATCTTTTATGCTTAGGATTCTCAAAATATATCCACTTTTCATCGACAGTCACAATTCGATGGAGAAATGACTTTATTTTGTACCTGGCGAGCAGCATTTCGCAAGTAGCTTTTCGGTTTTCCTGCTGTCTTTCATTCAGTTCATGTGGAACCCATTTTCCCATCTTCTGGATCTTTCCCATGGATTTCAAACGTATGGAGACGGCTTCTCGTGTCAATTCAATTGATCCGCGAGTTGTTGTTGAGTTTGAGCGTCATCCTTATCCAACAATGCTTGCAATTCGCTGTCTTCAAACTTTTTCGGTGATTTTCCACGTTCTTCGTTTCTCACGTCAAAATCGCCACTTTTGAATTTTTTAAACTACTCAAAGCACTGTGATTTACCAAGAGCATGCTCACCGTAAGCTTCGACAAGCATTCGATGCGATTCTGCAGCAGTTTTCTTCAAATGGTAATAGAAAATCAATGCTATCCGCAAATCCGTAGTTTCCAGGCACAAATCCGTAGTTTCCAGGCACAAAATTCGACATGTTCAACGCTATTACAAACTATACTGTTGTATGAAACTTGTATTGTTGAAAATCTTTGTCTGATGTCAGAACAAGGAAATGGCGTCAATGACGCGGTCTGACGGCAACTACATTGACAGTTATGACTTATGACCATCTATTGGTAAATTCCGGTTTCATATTTACGTACCTGGTAAGAGAAAAAGTAAAATTGACTAATATAAAAATATCTGTTATTTAAAATTCGAAGAACACTCTAAACCTACAATAATCTTGTGTAAGTTACAATTTTTGATACAGTTGCTATTTAAATTACATAACATGAATTCTATTGATTTAATTTCTATACAAACACACACACATATTTTTTGCTGACTATTTATGACTATTTGAAGATTACCCTCTGAAATACATTTTCAATTATCTTTAATTATGATGAAATTTACAGTTTTACCTCAATGTTGAAATCTCTTAGACCACGTGCGTCCTATATTTTTGTTTTCTTTTTAGGATGATCCAGCATGCCCATGTTAGCTTCATACAATGTCAGCAATGCCAATATAGCATTAGGTTTGTTCTTCTTGCTTACACTTTGTACATTTACACTTTACACTTTAGTGTAAAGTTTACACTTTAGCGTTCTTCTTGTCGGAAGTGACGTTAAAGTGTATGATTACACGCTGTTTGGCTTGAAAGTGTAATACACTTTAATGACGTATTTTACACTGGTTTTAAACGTGCCTAAGAGGTGGTGTAAATTGGTGTAACGTTATACTAATAGGTTAGGTTGCCGATGATTTGAATTTTGATTAGTAGTTCTTCTTCCGAATGGAACGTCGAATTACAAAAAATGCAATAAATTATTATTTAGTCAACAAATTAATTATTAATTAATGAATTAATAATTAATAGTAAATAATAAATAATAATTATTAATAATAAATAATAATTAATAATGAATAATTATTAATTAATTTTTAA
>NW_017300080.1:71602-72022 GCF_001594075.2 Trachymyrmex cornetzi | reverse complement strand
AAAATTGACCTTAAGGTCAAAACCAATAATGCAGAAAGATGACCCCCATTGTCCTGAACAACTTTTGTTTAAACAATTTTTTTGTATAGCGCTTACTTTTGGAGATATTTGGGTGGATCGATTAAAATGGCCCACCCTGTATATTGTTGCATGTTGGAGCATGCGTCGCGAACAAACCTATAGATAAAAAACAATATATATATTTCATAAAGTTGTTCTATTGTTCCAAATAAAATGCTTTAATAACATTATATATGAACAAATTAATTGTCTAAGTGAAACGTATATTTTATATAAATTAGTATATACATGTATATATAGTTACAATAAAAAATTAAATGATAATAATATAATATATTGTAGTTTTATTTGACGTTGTTATATATTATTTTTCCGCTGTTTTTGTGCTTATAATTAATA
>NW_017300080.1:67610-71574 GCF_001594075.2 Trachymyrmex cornetzi | reverse complement strand
TTTCCCCCCCCCCCCCCTCCCCTTTTTGTTTTGAACAGAAGAAGAGAAAAATAAGTCGAAAATCGATTTCTGTAGCAAAACGTCGTGTTTATTATACCCATTTATTGCAAAAAATTTCAACGTCAATAGTAGAGGAAAAGAAACATGACATTTTTTTTCCGAATCTGAAACTGAACATGAACTTGGAAATTATAATATTTCAGTAGAAATACCAGGTGTACAAGTATGAAATGCGGATTTTTTTTCAAAAAAAAACACGTTAAATTCGGAAGAATGATAAAAAGTGGTTTATTCAAAGTATGCTCCATTGCTATAATAGTTACACATTTTTCCCATCTTTCGGGTAATTTGTGGATACCACGCCAGTAAAAATCTTCCCCTTTTGCCGCGAACCATTCATCGAGCCATTTTTTAACATCTTCGTACGAACCAAAGCGCTGCTCAGCAAGTGTGTGACCCATCGATGCAAACAAGTGGTAATCGGAAGGAGCCAAGTCTGGTGAGTAAGCCGCATGGGCTAGCACTTCCCAGCCGAGTGCTTCCAACGTGTCGCGAACCGGTTTTACCATATGTGATGGAGCATCGTCATGGAGAAAAATGATTTTGTGTTGCCTTTTTCGATATTCTTCGTTTTTCGAATAGCGAACGGTTCAAATCAATCAATTGTTGTTGGTAGCGTTTGGTATTAATCGTTTCAGTAGACTTTAACAGCTCATAATAGACCACTCCTTCTGGTCCCACCAAACACAGAGCATCGTCTTCCTGCCAAAGCGATTCGGTCTTGCGGTCGATTTCGTACCTTTTTGGCGATTTTCTGTGTTCCTTGTCTACAACATCAAAATCATTACTTTTGAAACGCCGAAACCATCGTTCACACGTATCTTGCGATGGAGCATGTTCACCATAAGCTTCTCGAAGTAATAGGTATGATTCAGTAGCAGTTTTCTTCAAATGAAAACAAAAAATTAATGCTGTCCGCGAATGCTCTTACAAATTTCGACATATTGAACACAGCAAAACAATACTATGCAAACACTTTTTCAATGTATCACTTATGCGCGTTTGACACTTGTTGATGGCACAACAAAATGGAATATACTATACGTCAAAGCTTTATGCTACACACTGCATTGGTGCACTATCTGTTGTCTCAAATCCGCACTTCATATTTGTACACCTGGTAATTGTAGACAATTTTGACCAGATTTCTGAAAATGAGAATAAAGTATCATGTGGGAATGAGGAGTTATACAATGATGATTACGAAGGCGTTAAATTTGTAAATTAATATAACATAAGAGGGCTACGAGCCAAAAATTATAATATAACATTAGTGATAGTAATAAAAAATGTATTGAACGCAAAATTATTAATCGCAAATGATAAAACAGAAATACTAAAGGAAAAATATAAAGATATATAATATCCAAACGTTTCAACCTCGATCAGGTCATTCTCAATGTTTTAATACAAAAAGTTCGTTAGAAATAAAATTCAAAAGAAATAAAATTTAATCGCATATTAATGTATTCGGATCACACTGTAGTCTTCATTAGAATGAATATTAGTCAAATCTTAAGAATATAGAATATCGAAAGTTCCATTGTACGCAGAAAGATTGTTTCTATTAGAATAAAGTAATTATGAACTGTAGCAGATATAATATCTCATAAAGATAAAGTATTATAAATTAATTACAGTTGAATTGTATAACAATCATCGAGATATTATTTTTAAATATTTAATTTAGTACAAATTAAATAAATTACCTTCATATTGATGGTCTGATTTAGAAACTACAGTCGAGTTTTTCGAAATTAATATAAGCAATAACGATCAGAATTAGAATTGTTGTTAACACGTCAGTGCCTTCGGCCGTTGTGACATTCAAAGAATCATAAACGATAATGTTAAGGAGAAAAATTTTATGGAAGGGAGAATAGATACGTTAGAAGAAGGCGATATGAGAGAGAGAGGGAAAGTAATTAAGAGGGGAATGTGATTATGACGGGGAAAGTGATTGTATTATCTGGGAGTATGATTCTGGCAAAGCTTCTGTATCATTTTGTTTGTTAATGCCTTGTCTTTGCATTTTTATATATATCATTTCAGATATCAATATTTTATTATACGAAGCCTCTTTATCTAAAATTTTGACTTCATTCCATTTAAAATCATGGTTTGAATTTATGCGATGGTCTGATATAACAAATAGTGAACCCGTTCTCTTTTTGATATCTGAAATGTGCTCATGTAATCTTGTACTTAAGGGGTTACACCACAGTAGAAATTTCAAAAAATCGATTTTTTTTTTATTGGCTTAAAAAATCTTTGAACTCTCTAGAATAAGCGGAGGAAGATTCGGCCGGTGTCAGTGCTTCGGCAAAGAAATTGAAAGTGGATACTGACGATATCGATATACAAAGTGAATTTGGTTACCGAATTATAAACTTTTTTGCCGTTTTTTCTGCCATTTCGGAATATGTAAAGTGCAAAACGTGCAACTCTGATATACGATTTCTCGAATCAGGTACGCGGGGTTTAGGCTTCAAAATAATCGTCTGTTGCCCGAATTGTCCAAAAGTTGAAATCCCGAGTTGTCCATTCATACGAAATGGATATGAAATTAACCGTAGGATTGTACTAACAATACAACGCGAATACAACGCGCGGAGCGCTCTTTGACGGACACAGCAAAAGAGGCTTGCTCTGGCATAAAAGCGTCCAGAAAGAAAAGGAGGAGGAGTTTAGCAACCTGGAAGGTCAGCTTTACGGTGCTGGAATAGCAGATTAAAGGTAAACAATTTTTAATAATCAAATTTTTTATTTTATCATGTTCGAAACACGAGTCAAAACGAGTTTAAACGCGTTTTTCTCGAAACACGTTTTTTCAAATCGGCACGCAGCATAACTCAAACAATTTTCTATTTTTTCACTCCAAATTAATATCACATCTTTAAAACAACATTCCGCATAGAAATACGTAGCCGATTTTCGATAAGTTAATATTTCGAATTTTTAGGTACAAATAAGTGCCCGTTTTTTTGGTAGTAAAATGAAATTTTTTTTCAAATGCTCGCCAATTTAACAAAAATGAATATTTTCAAAATTCCCTACGTATTTCTATAGCTATACTAATGTAATTTAAGAAAAAATTTTTTATTTTGTTCCAGATTAATTTTTGCTGCACTTCTACTGCGTGCCGCGGAGCCCCTCCAAAAAAAACCGTTCCGCAGAAACGGCTGTTGGGCAGCCATTTTGTAATAATTTTTAATAAACAAAATTTTTTTTAAAACTTCAAAACATGCTTAACAACATCCTTAAAAAGAATTACCATTTTACTTTTCCTTCCACTTAAAAAAAAATCGCAAAAAAACGTTAAATTTTCGCTCTCTACTGTGGTGTAACCCCTTAATTTACGTTTAGTTTGGCCTACATAGCTGGCATCACAATCTTCACAGGAGATTTTATATACAACATTTTGGTTAGACAAATGTTCAAGATCATCTTTTTCTCTTTTTATAAAACGTTTAAGTGTATTAGGAATAGAATATGCTAATTTGCAATTAAATTTAGTTGAAATTGGTAAAAAGCTTTCTGGAATTGATTTAAAATAAGGTATTGAAAAAAATTTTTGTTTTACGTTGATCTTATGTGTAAAAATATTATTATGAATGTGGTATTTTATTCTGTAACAACCTGACTTTGCGCGGACGTAGCTCGCCGGTCACGGGCTGCGGCCAGGGTCGCAAAGAGGTTCGGCCAGGAGGAGAGAGACAAGACGGTAGCAATGAAATAAAATACGGCTTTGTGAAATACGAACGATAATGTATTGTGTTGTGTAGATACAGAATGCGAGTATGTGTATGTGTATGTGTATGTGTGCGTGTGTATGTGTATGTGTGCAACCAGTCGTCGCGACTGATATTTGCTGCCGGCAGTGTTTGCGTGTGTGTACAGAGTC
>NW_017300080.1:62349-67169 GCF_001594075.2 Trachymyrmex cornetzi | reverse complement strand
GAGCGTCCTGAGCCTTTAGACTACCGAGGCCTTAGTAATATTCTTCGCAATAATTGGCATATGAAGGAACAACGTCTCTTTAGGCGACGTAAATAAATTGATAAACTTATTTATAGATAGATATATTTATTTTGGTTGCCTTCGGGGTTACAAATTTTTCTTACACTTAATCTTATACTCTAACCTTAGCCTACCTTAAAACTAACTTACAACTATCTTACACCTCCGATCCCTACTCTCTCTCCCTGTCTCTCTCTCTCCTCCCGGACCTCCGTTTCCGCTGTCCTATCAATGCATATTCGTGGACCCTTCAAAATCTTTACTAACTTTAACATTTAACACATATTTCCTCACAGAGCCTCGCTCCCCTCTCACCCAATCTCATTCTCTCATTCATTCCTCCCTCCCTCTCTCACCCCCTCCCCCTCTCCCTCCCTCCTTTCTCCTTTCCATTCCACCCCTCAATCATTCTTACCCTCTCCTACGTCCCCTTCCTCCCTCATCCTCTTCCTTTCCTCCTCAACTTCCCTCATCCATCCCTCCCCCTCTCCTTCTTCCCCCAGTATCGTCCCCATCACTTCTTGCCAGCTCCCTCCTTCCCCCATTTTCCACGCCCTACATCCCTCCCATATATGCTCCCATGTTTCCCTCCCACTCCCACACAGCCTGCACTTCCTTTCCTCCTCTTCCTCCCAATATTTCCCTTCCTTCACTTCATTCCCTAACCTGAACCTAGCTACCCTTCTCCATCTCCCTTCCCCCCATCCCTTACTTAAATATTTCGGCAGCCTCTCCCCCTTTACCCATCTATACCACCTATTATATCTCGAATCCCTAATCTTTTCCCATCTTTCCACCCTCTGCATTTCCCTATCCCTTTCTTGTATCTCCTCAAAATTAACCTCTTCCTCCCCACCCCCCTTACCCCTCTATCTACCTCCACCCCTCTTTCCACAAAGTATTGCTCTTTCCCTCTTCCACCCCTCTAACTTTTCCCTCTTCCTTAAATTACCCATCGCTTCCTCCCAACACAATCTCGCCAACCTACTCCCTACCCCCCTCCTTAATCTCTCCTCGAATGCCCATGCCCTTTTTCCCGCCTTTGCCCTCAACTTTTCCCTTTGCAACTCCTCCCTCACCAAATATCCTAGCGTCCTTCTCTCTACCCCTAACACTCACCTTAAATACCTTTCCTGTAAACTCTCCACTGCTTCTCTCTCTCTTTCCATCCCCAAATTTCCACCCCATAGCTCACCATCGCCCAAATCAGTTTATCAAATAACCATACCCTTCTTTTCCAGTCCTTTCCAAACCTTCTCTTCCCTATCCCATCACCACCATCGCCCTCGCCACTCTCTCCTTTACATGCTCCTCCTGTCCCCCATTTCTCTGCATGGTATACCCTAAATATCTGAACTTTTTCACCTCTTCTATCCTTTTTCCCTTCCATCTCCAGTCCACCTTATTACTCCTTCCCCTACCTTTCTAAACCTCATTATTTTTGTCTTATCTATGTTCAACTCCAGCCCTTTCCTATCCACATATCCCTCCAGCCTCTCTAACAAACTTCTCATACTCCCTTCATCCTCCGCCAACAACACTATATCATCCGCATACGCCAATCCGTACACTCTCTCCCCTGCTACCTTCACCCCCCCACTTAACCTTACCCATCTCTTCCTCTAAATCCGCCATCATGATGTTAAATAACAAAGGGCTCAGTGGACACCCCTGCCTTATTCCCTCGCTGTCCAGAAGCTTTCCCCTAATTCCCACCTCCTTCCAGCTCTAACTCTACTTTTTGTTTCCCTCATTATTTCCCCCCCTCTCTTTCTACCAACCCTTCCCTTACCCCCCTCCTCCTCAACGCCTCCACCAATATCTCCTTATCCACCGAATCAAACGCCGCTTTAAAATCCACAAATAATGCAATCAATTTCCCCCCCTTTTTCCTTACCTGCCTATTTACTAAATAATTCAATACATAGATGTTATCCATCGTAAAACCCCTTCATAAAACCCGTTTGATTCGGTGGAATTAGCCCCTTCCCTTCCACTTCCTCCCTCAATCTTTCCACCAATGCCGCCGTATATACTTTATATAACGTCGGCATTATCGACACCCCCCCTATAATCCTTCACCTCTTCCCCCTGCCCTTTTTTCCTTACCGACACCACCACTCCCTCTTTCCATTCCTCTGGCCATCCCCCCCCTTCCAAACTTCATTACATCCCCTCCACACCCATTCCTCCATCTCCTCCCCCCCATATTTCCATACTTCATTTGGAATGCCGTCCACTCCCATTGCCTTTCCATCCTTCAAATTCCTCGTCACTTTTCTTATCTCCTCCCTACTCAGCTCCCTTTCTCCGCCTTGTTCCTCCCTCATATTCTTTCCCCTTACCACTCTCGTTTCTATCCCCCTAACAATTCTTTGAAGTATTCCTCCTACTCCCTCATCTCTATCCCCTTATTTATTCAATTCCATTTCTTTCTTTCCCCATTCACTATTTCCCATACTTGTCCTTCACTCTTCGCTCCCTCCACTTTTCTTTCCCATCTTTCATTCTCCTCTTTTTTCTTTAGCTCGCACAGCTCCTTATATTCCCTTTTTTCTCTCCTATACTCCTCTCCATTTCTATTCCCTTTCCTCCACCCCCTGAATACCCTTCTCACCCTCTTCTTATTCTCTATGCAGGGTGCGGCGCCAAAATCCGGACAAATTATACTGATTATATTTTTCTGAACATATGTTTTATTGCTACAATGAAAAGGTTTACAAAATTTGTTTACCTCCATTGTTTGTAAGACCATAAAGAACATATTCACTCAATATATCCCCCGCTTGCTTGAATGACCGCCTCCATTCTCGGTCTGAAGCGTGCGCAGGCATGCTTTAATGTATCACGGTCCATATCGGTGAATGCCGCTTCAATAGCGGCTCTCAATGATGCGACGTTTGGATGTCTGGACTTGTTCGTGACCCTTTCAACCACGCCCCATACGTAGAAGTCCAAAGGATTCAAATCTGGGCTGTGGGAGGCCAGAATTCTTTCGACCAAAACATGTCGACGTTGTCCGACCAATTTTGCACCAAATGACTTGTGTGGGCGGGTGCACCGTCCTGCTGGAAAACATATGGCTTTCCAAACGACACAGTTTCCATCCACGGCTTCACTACATTTGTCAGAACAAACTTCTTTTGTGACATTTTCCCCTTCGTTAAAAAAATGCGGTGGCATGACATCACCCTCACTGGACACAACACCTAGCACGTGAACATTCGCCGGAAATTTCGTTCTTGCGACAATGGGGACATCTTCAGGGTTGTGGGCGAGTCAGCGGTCATTCCTTCGATTGATTTTCGCATCCACAGAAAAAATTTTCTCGTCAGAAAAAAACTTGAGTCGTCCGGCAGCATTGTGTTTTAAGGAACACAAAAGCAGGTTGCAGCGTTCAACTCGCTTTGTCCTAGCGGCTTCGGAAAGCATCTGTCTCACTTTAATTGTGTAAGACTTGTAGCGAAGGTCCTCCTCGACGATTCGACGCATAGTTTTCTCGCTCACACCAACAACCGACGACAATTTTCGAATCGACTGCCCGGGATCCTCAAAAATCAGCTCCTGAGCCCGTTGAATGATGTCGGGCGTCCTGACAAGGCGCTCCTTCGAGTGGAATTTCCTCGCCGATGTTGCAGAACCTTCGTTGGACTTCTCCGACTCATGGTACTTTGCGAAGACATCATACACAGTCGATCTCGGATACCCGAAGAACCGAATGATTTCTGTCGCCGAGCGCCCGGCGCGAATACTTTCGATAATCGCGGCTCTTCGGTTATACTCCGCACTTGGTTTCAACATTGTGACTGTTTCGAGGTTATGATGGTTTAGTACATGCGTCAAGCTATTTGAATGCCAATCGCGACATCTACCAATGGTATTGAACGGAGGGAATTTCAACTATAAATTTGTCCGGATTTTGGCGCCCTGTACACTCCTTGTCCCACTGCCTTCCCTTCCTTTCTTTATCCCTCTCCTTTTCAATACTTCCCAAAACCTCTCTTATTCTTTCTTCCGTTTCCTTCTTATTCTCCTCCCCCCTTCCCTCCCTCCATTCTCCCAGCCTTTCTCTAAAAACCACCCTTCCTTCCCACACCCCCCTATTTACTCCTCTCCCTTCCTTTCCCTTATTTTCTCCCTTTTCCTTTCCTCCCCTCCATGCTACTATCAAAGGATGATGATCCGATTCTATCGTATCTCCTACTTCCATAAACTCAATCTGCTCCCTTGCTTCTTCATCCACCAAAACATAATCTATCACTGATTCCCCCCTTCCCCCTGTATAAGTTCAGTTACCCTCCTCATCCCCTTTTATATTGCCATTCAATATTGCCCACCCTCTCTCCCTTATAAATCCCACCAGTTTCCTTCCTTCTTTATTTACCTTACTATCCTTTGATCTTCTCTCCTCTTCCTCCTCTCCTTCAATCTCTTTCGTTATTCTCCCCCCATCCCTCCCCGTCCTAACATTAAAATCCCCCCTATCACCGTTTTTACCCCTTCTTACCTCCCCTCCATCCATTCAACCATGCCCTCCAGCTTACTTTGCAAGTCCATGTTTATGTATACCCCCACCACCCTTACCCTGCTTTCTCCAACTTTCATCACCCCCGTCATCATCTCCTCCATTTCCTTCCTCCCTCTCTCTCCCACATACAGTTCTCTTTTTATCCCCATTATCATTCCCCCCATTGCCCTCCCTTTCTTATTCCTTCTTCTTGCATTCTGTATTCTCCACACATATCCATCCGGTAGCCTCT
>NW_017300080.1:60397-61909 GCF_001594075.2 Trachymyrmex cornetzi | reverse complement strand
GATCTTCCTCTATCCAAATATCCCTTCCCTTTAACTTCCATTTATTTCTCATAATCCTACTTTTCTCCTCTATACTACCCATTGTTACCACCCCCATCCATCCCCTCTCCTGCCTACCTCTATCATTCTTATTTTTTCCACCACCACCCCCTTTTTTATACTTACCCATATCTCCTTAACTTTCCTTTCTATCTCCCCCTCTCCCCCCTTTATCCCTTTTATCACTACATTTCTTTTCCTCTCCTCCCTCTCTCTCCATTCACTCCTTCTCTCCAATCTTTTTATCCTTTCCATCCAAATTTCCTTTCCTTCTTCCTTCTCTACCTTCCCTTCCTCCCTCTCTTTTCCTCCCTCTCCTTTTCTTTCTCCTGTCACTACCTTTATTTCCCCCAATTTCCCTTCCAACGCTTTTAATCTCTCCAATATTTCCCCCCTTTCCCTCTGCCATTTTTCTTCTTTCACCCTTAACTCTTCTTTTACTTTCTCCATTTCCTTTCTCATCCATTCCTTTTGTCCCTCCGCTACCTCTTTTATCTCTTTACTCATTCCCTTCAAGCACTCTCTCATTTCCACTCTCATTTCCTTTAATTCCTTTAATATTTCCTTCATCTCTCTTTCCTCCCCCATTTTGACAGGTGATTTCAACGTCTTTTTGCTGCTTCTAAAAACCTCTTCCATCTTCCTTTCTTCCGATTCTCCCCCCTCCCCTTCCCTCTTCCTCTTCATGAACTTCGCCAGTTCCCCCGTACTTCCCCTTCTATCTTTCTCCAACTTCATGATTTTTTCCGTCATCTCTCCTTATTCCTCCCCCCCTCTCTCTCACTCTCTACCTCTCCCCTCTCTCTCTCTCTCTCTCTCTCTCTCTCTCTCTCTCTCTCTCTCTCTCTCTCTCTCTCTCACCTTTTTCCTTCACCTTCACTTTCGAACAGCCTTTCCTTCTCGAACCGCCTTTCAGTCCTCCAGAAAACCGAACACACCTACTCCCTCTCCTCTTCCCACCTCGTGCGCCACATTTTCCCAATATTATTTCCGTCCCCTAACCTTTCCCTTACTTCTCTCCCTTCTCTACAGTCACTAACCTTTTCCTCCACCTCTCCCCCACTCTCACCACCTCCCCTCCACTCCCTTTCTCACCTACACCTACCAACACACACACACTCCACTCTCTCACTCTAATCTCGCTCTCTGCTCTGTCCAACTTTCCTATCTCCTATTATCTCTCTGCACACCGGAAACGGAAGTCCAACTATTATTTATATTAAGAAGTACTTATCCATCACTTCCCAAATCCTATAGAACATTGCTACAAACTCCACGCAAAAATAATATTATAAATATGGGAACTGGAAAATTCTGGTATATATATTGTAACGTCCGGTGCGCCTACAATATAGCGCCCCGTTCGTTTACCAAGCGAGCGCGAGTACGGAATATAGCGAACCAATATAATACGTGCCGACTACAAGCGCGTACAGCTATAGGCCAAGCCACCGAAACCGTCGCGTTCGAGCG
>NW_017300080.1:57480-59908 GCF_001594075.2 Trachymyrmex cornetzi | reverse complement strand
ATTAGAATAAATCGCTAATAACATAATCGGCACACAATAGAGATTTCGCAATAACACGAGGACGTGAACATCCCCTTACCGCGAGGGGCCACGATATTAACTATATATAAACGAGCGCGTACACAAACTCGGTTCCTATTCTTTTCCGTCCAGGCAAAGCTAAGGTAGGAATACCGCGCTTAGGTTGAGCGCAAGCTTCCCTCTTAACCCCAAAAACATTCCGGCTCTAACCGTGCGCCTCCCCAGGCGTCGTTAAGGCCATCCTTACCCACGACTCTAGGCGCGACTTATCCAGGCGCATCGACCAGCCACATTCCTACGTGGAGCTCAAACGAGCACCTTCATCGGCGTCGAGGCCTCCACAACCTTCCTCTTTTCTTTTGTTACTTATCGCGCGCGAAGCATTATACATATCGTTTTTCCTTTTCATCTAATCCGTAGATGAATAAGAAAAAACGACCTCGAGGCAAACGCGGAGGTTGGCGGGTGCATCTTCGGGCCCTCCGACGGTCCTTGGCAGTAGAAAAGCCTCAGGGCGAGGGATCAATCCCAACCGGATCGCCGTCGCCTCCTCTTGTGAGCGATCAAGACGGGACACGGCCGCCAATCCCTCCCTGCGCTGAGGAACCAAAAGGGGGCAGAGAACCACCGCCGCATCGTTCTCCCCCCTACATCGCGCCCACGCGGAAACCCACGCGCCCGCAACTGATCACCAGCTTAAGACCTACCATAATTGACATTAGTCCATGTAAATATGATATTAAAATGATAAAACCATAAATTCATACCTTTTACTTTCAACCTTCCAGATCCTTCACGGAACGGAGAACGTAGATAGAGTGAGTGTATGATGACCATACATTCAGCTGCCCTCTTGAGAGATTATAATCTCCGTGTTACAAGTGCTTACAGCACGATGGGGCGCTAATAATATCCGAAAACTCCTCTAATTCTCCAATTTAAATTCTTTCTGAAGGATCTCGAAGGAGTCAATAAAAGATAAAAGCCTCCCCGCGAGACTCAGAATAATATTAAGATTTCGTGCCGATGCGAAAGGCACTGGTGACAGCAGCCTGCCCCAATACCGTTAGGATAATACCATTTCTGTAGAAGCTATGGCTTCGCCCCGCGCGCCCCGCTCCGCGCCCGCGTTCCACGAGATTTATGCCGCGTCTCGAACCATAACAATCGCGACAAACACACCAGTTCGGACGTAACAATATATATAAGGGTATTACAATTAATCTACAATCAAGATTAAGTTCAAAATACCTTAATGAAAACAATTTGATATGTATTGATGTTAATATTGTTATGCCCGTGCCCCGTCGCACATACCGTGTTGTACAGACACCCGTGATGTCACGTTGTCAAGACGCCGTGCGGTTGTTGATAGAAGACTGTGGGATTTTTGAGGAGAGCAGTCAAAACGCTCGGACGTGCTTCTCCACCGATTATACGTTTTATGATACGATATTTCTGTACGGACGATCTCGTGGAGTTGTCGTGGTTCAATAAACGACTTTCTGTTTCTTATTCCTAAACTCCTTGAGTCTGTTCATTTCTACGACTCGGGAGTGCGCGTTGCTATTGGGGCGCGATCTTGTATATCGGGCGCAACATTTTGGGGGCTCGTCCGGGATTCGAATGATGATCCGGTCACCAGTCATCACAAGGAGTAGAGGACAAACAGAGGATATGGAAGCAACGTCGGAAGTGATAGCCGATCGAGTTGCATCGGAGCGAACGCCAGAGGCTATGATTCCGCGGGCTGCTTCGCAGGAGACGACGCCGACAACATTGGCTCTCCAGGCAGTCCTCCGTGAGATGCAACAATTGCGGGAGGAACAGCGGTGTGCGAGGGTCGAGTATGTAGAATCCTTGCGACAGCGTGACACCGAGATTCAACAGCTTCGAGGGGAGCTTCGCGCTAATCAGATAAGTCTTTCCGATAATAGAGAGGTTATCGCGGACGTCTGTGATCGTAATGATGTGCAGTTTTCGGCGGGCGATGTCACACGACTTGCAGGAGGCGGAAATCTATCGTATCACCATACTCCGCGGGTTCCTTCGGGAGTAGAAAGTACCGTGAGTGCTCGCGTTAATTCGTGCGCTTCATTTCACGAGGGAACGGGCGTCAAATTAAAGCCGGATACATATGACGGGAGTAGCTCCTTGTGCGAATTTCTGGCGCAATTCAATTTGATCGCTCGTGCGAATCGTTGGTCCGACGAGGTGAAGGCTATAGTGTTAGCATCAAGTTTGAGAGGGAAAGCGCGCATGGTTTTAGAAAACGTAAAAGATTTAGAAAATTTAGGATTCGTAGTGCTACGTCCGGTGGACTCCACGATTTCTTCGTTTCGCGACCGTTCAATCAACAAAGTAAGATATGAACAAATCCAAATGATAACACAAATCCGAGAGAAAT
>NW_017300080.1:54920-55542 GCF_001594075.2 Trachymyrmex cornetzi | reverse complement strand
CTGATTACGAATATGAAGTCAGATTTTAAAAATGAAAAATGTCGGGTCCAATATGGCGGTGAAATTTAAAAAAAATTCTTGAATTTTTAGGAAATATTCCGCTTTCTGCCGAACCCAGAGTCACGAAACGAGGACGTAGCGGTTATCGACTCCATATTTTTTTTGTTTTCTTTTCTGATTTAATTTTTTTTACATTTTTACAAATTTTATTATTTTTTTGTTTTTTTATGATTCAGTTTTTTATTTTTTTTTACATTTTAACAAATTTTATTTTTTTTTGTTTTTTATGATTTATTTTTTTTACATTTTTACAAATTTTATTAATTTTTGTTTATTGTATTACTTTTCATTATATAATAATAGAATATCTATATTATATATATCTATATTATATCTATAATATAGATCTGGACCGATCACATGATGGCCGATTACTGTTGGTGTTTGAAGCGAGATACGCGCCAAATCCATAAGCGGAAAGCTATTCGCAGATGTTTCAAAGAAAAGAAAACTCGCTATTAGAAAGAAAGCTATTACAAAGAAAGCTATTACAAAGAAAACCGAGAAATAAATAAGCACTTCGGTGTTAAGCAAGCAGGGTCGGCCTTAGGCTATTATATTG
>NW_017300080.1:52475-54154 GCF_001594075.2 Trachymyrmex cornetzi | reverse complement strand
AGCTAAGTCTTTCTAATAATACTGGCGTACGAGACGCGGCCGCGAGTGTTCGTGTGCGTGATTCTCGCGCGGATGTTTCCGGTCGGGTTGGTTCCGTCGCGGGCGGAGACGTGGTCGCGAGTGTTGACAATTTAGCTGTACCGCTCCGTGTTGATACCGACAGGGGCGCCGCCGGTAATCATTTTGATGCGTCTGTGACGTTTCGCGGTCAGTTGGGCGTTAAACTTAAACCGGATACGTATGAGGGGAATGCGCCTTTACGCGAATATCTCGCACAATTTAACCTAATCGCCCGAGCGAACCGTTGGGAAGACCAAACGAAGACCGCTATATTAGTGTCGTGCTTGCGTGGTAAAGCACGCGCAATCTTAGAGAACATGCAAAATTTAGAGACTTTACGATTCGAGGAATTAAAGTCAAAACTTGAAATGCGTTTCGGGGAAACGCAATCGTTACAAGGTTATTATTCGCAGTTTACGAGTAGGAGACAAAAGTTCGGAGAAAGCATTGCCTCGTTGGGTTCGGATGTCGAGCGGTTATCGCAATCGGCATATCCGGAATGCCCCGATATAGTTCGCGACAAAATAGCGTGCGCACAGTTCGTCTCCGCTTTGTCCGATGGATTCGTAAAAAGAACACTTCAGATGGAGGGAATTACGTCTCTCAGGGTGGCAATCGAGCGGGCGAAAACAGTAAAATTAATTCAGGAAAACAGTTTTCAACATAAAAATGAGAACAATTTTAGTCACGAAGGAAAAAAAGGGGAAAATTTTCGGTTTAAAAAAGAAGGGAAAAATCAAGACAAGGACGCGGATAAAGATAAAGAAAGAAAAGTTAATAAAAACGAATTTAAAAAAAGTGAAAAGGGGATAGATTTTAAGAAATTCAGGAAAGAAAATGGAAAAGAGTGTTGGAAGTGCGGAAAGGAGGGGCATTTCCGTTCCGAATGTCCCGATAGAGCGAAAAACATGGAACAGTCGAGTTTGGCGGGGTGAGCTCGACAACCGAACAGAAAACCTCGAAAGAAAATTATTATATCGATAGTCATAAATGTTCTTGTGTTGTTACAAATAAATGTTATAATGGTAATCCTGTTTTTAACCAACATTCTTTCAGGTCGGAAAAAAATAAATATAATTTGGAGAATTTTTGTTACATTGGTGAGGTAGATAATAGGCGGTGTATTTTCAAAATAGATACGGGCTCCGACGTTTCCATTTTGAATAATAAAATGATTGGAGTAAATAAACCAAGAATAAAAGTGGATAGGTGTAATTTAAAATATCCTACTGGGGAAAAAGTTGTCATTCTCTATAAGGTGTTCGTAAAAATTAGGATCGGAAATTATTTAGAGGAAATTCCTATGTACGTAGCAGAAATAGATGACGATTGTATTTTGGGAGCAGATTTTCTTAAAAAGCTTAATTTATTGAATATTTTTGATTCCATTTTCGGTCCGATTCCAGAAAGAGATAAGTCTATGAAGTGTGCTTGCATTAGCGAATCTTATGACATTCCGTCAAATTTAAAAAGCTTATTTGAGGAAAATGCTAAAAATCTAAATGAGGAGCAAAAACGGGTTTTTGTGAAATTGATTGCCGAATTTGAGGATGTGTTTTCGGAAAATATTGTCGCTGGGAACTGTAATACGGGGGAACATGTCATCAATGTGAGGGAGT
>NW_017300080.1:43897-51033 GCF_001594075.2 Trachymyrmex cornetzi | reverse complement strand
TCACGGCATCTTACTCAGAATCGTTTGTAGTTGTTTGTAGTGATTTTGCTTTCGTTTGTAGTTGCACCGTTTAAAAGTTATAACATATTTGCAATAAACAAATAACGTAACTTCGCCAATTTTTCAGATATCTCAAATCCGCTCATGGCATCTTACTTAGAATCGTTTGTAGTTGTTTGTAGTGATTTTGCTTTCGTTTGTAATTGCACCGTTTAAAAGTTATAACAAATTTGCAATAAACAAATACGTAACTTCGCCAATTTTTGAGATATCTCAAATCCGCTCACGGCATCTTACTTAGAATCGTTTGTAGTTGTTTGTAGTGATTTTGCTTTCGTTTGTAGTTGCACCGTTTAAAAGTTATAACAAATTTGCAATAAACAAATACGTAACTTCGCCAATTTTTGAGATATCTCAAATCCGCTCACGGCATCTTATTTAGAATCGTTTGTAGTTGTTTGTAGTGATTTTGCTAACGTTTGTAGTTGCACCTTATGAAAGTTACAACAAATTTGCAATAACAAATTACGTAACTTAGCCAATTTTTGAGATATCTCAAATCCGCTCACGGCATCTTACATAGAATCGTTTGTAGTTGTTTGTAGTGATTTTGCTTTCGTTTGTAGTTGCACCGTTTAAAGTTACAACATATTTGCAATAAACAAATTACGTAACTTCGCAAATTTTTAAGATATCTGAAATGCGCTTACGGCATCTTACTTGGAATCGTTTGTAGTTGTTTGTAGTGATTACAAGTTAGTAGAGCGAGAAGGACGAAGCTCTCTCTCGCTGTTTCGCTCGCGCTCGCGCAGCGCCGTAGACGAAGGAGTGGGGTTCGTTCGCAGCGAAGTGGGGTAGACGAGGCTTGGCTATTGGTACGCGGTCACGTGGTGTGACGGCTAGAAGGCGCTGTACCTCTATATAAAGGAGATAAGCGTTGCGCTGATGCCTTTTATTATTCTCCTAACGTTTTAGCTAGCAGTTCGCGCTGACTTAGTTTTGCGAATAATACGAAAATGCCTCGAACGCCAGCGTATTCACCTAACGAAATTTATGAATCCTTGAAAGAACTATGGTTTCTTGATAATACAGGTAAACTTTTACCGTGGACAGATGACATTTGGCAAAAAGCAGTTAATGCAATGCAAAATAAAATGTCAAAGGACTGTATTTATCTTTATTTATCAAAAAATAGGAATGATGTTTTTAATCGAATACATGGAGTTAATACATGTGAATCTACCGAAAATGAAAGTAGTATCGATACAACATTGAATAATACACGAGGTGATTCAAATTGGTCAATGGATACAATAAGTTGCATATTACCAGCTCTACGCAAAACAATCACGATTTCAAAAAGCGAATGGAATTCTCTTAAATCGCGTATTGTAGATTATAAGCAACGCAAATACGAAGTACTCGTTATTGGTTGGACTGACGCGCTTTACGATATCTTATGGAGTCATTTGAAATTACCCTGTCCCTATGCTTTCAAAAACGCACGAATAAACAGAAATTGTGGCGAAATATTTTTGTCAATTAAAGGAAGTTGCTCGGAATGTAATTCGGAAATTCATATTTATTGTCAAAATGAACCGATTGAGGATGATCCGACTTTACATATTTCCACTTTCGATTCTCGTGGAATAGCACATAATAAAAAGCGACAAGTACGTGGTGAATGACGTATGCGTATTGGCAAAGAACTGCAAGGTACAACGACTTATGCATGGCGACGAAATGAAGCTAACAGATTAATGGACTTTGGAGACGTAGTACCAGCCAATTTACCTTCGGAAGATGTCGCACGCAAAGCGAAACAGGAAACTAGAGATAAAGAATTACAATTATTTAAAGTTAAAACGGCTCTTGCATCAATATGGGACATGAAGTACAGTCAAGAATTCAGTGGTTGTATTCACGAGATCGGTCTCGATAAATTTTATGTTATGTATTGGAGTCCCACGCAGCTTTTCTTGTACAAAAAATTTCAAAATGAAGACGCTGTGAGTAGTATTAGCATTGATGCAACAGGCAGATTGATAAAACAAATTCCAAATCCAGACAGATCGAAACGAGTTGTTTATCTTTATCAGGCTGTTTGTGGTTATCGCAAAAAAATCCTGCCTTTATTTCAATTGATTTCTGAAAAGCACGATACTAATACATTAACGTATTGGATACGAGAGTGGCTGCGTTGTGGAGGAACATTTCCGAAACAAGTAGTCGTGGATTATTCATTAGCACTCCTGAATGCGACTTCTCTAGCATTTAACAATAAAGATCTTAAGATGTATATTGAAAATTGTATCTTTTTTGATAATAGCTCATCATCCATGCGTATTGAACACCCTCGATGTGTCATTCGTGTTGATATTGCGCATTTAATTAAATTGGTTGCGCGTTGGAGCTGCTTCGATCACGAATCTATTTACAAAAAAGATTTTTATTTACGTTGTATTGGCATTTTGAGTGCACAGAGATTGATGAATTTATTCAAATATGCACGGATGTTCTGTCAATAGCTTTTTCTACTCATGAAGCTATTGAAGATAAAGAAAGCCATTGTGTCGCTGCTTATAATAGAGTTATGAATCGTTTAAAGTCTTATAATCTTCCTGACGATATATTGAAAAATTCCGAAAATAGTGATCCTGATTTGCTAGAACGTTACGATGATTTCAACAAGGAATCTTTGCAATCGAGCAGTGCAATCGATATAATTATGAAAAGAATAAAAATGGGCAGCACTGATAACCTGAAGAACGGTCGATTAAATCCGTATTATTGTGCTGATTTCGGTTCGCGTCTTTACAAATTGTCTAAACATTTTGTTTTGTGGACGGCTGTAATGACAACCAATAATCAATCAAACTCTACTCTCGTAGAGTTAGAAGATAAATACGTTGCTAGTTCAACTCGAAGCGAAGAATATTTTCGAGAACTAAAACATCTAATATTCAAAAAGGGAAAATCTATCAGAATGGACAAATATCTCGTTATCCACCTTAGGTCTATAATGGGAACGAATAAATTGTTGTATGAGTTAGGAAAAAAAGCTAAGAAAGAAAGTCCTAAAATTACACAAACATCTAAAGTAATAGATCCTATTCAAGAATCACTTGAGCTTAATGATTCTTTTATTGATAATTGGAATCCCTATAAAACGTCCTCACACAATGAAATCAGGGAGTCATCCAATCTTTCGCCAGGAAAACTGACTGAAGCAGTAGGAACCGATACGGGAGAATTCGAAGTCATCAGTCAGATACAATCAGAGAACAATGATATTCTCGTACGTGACGAGTCTCACATTGATAAAACGGAGGACTTAAAAAAAGATGTTACAAAAATTACATCCCAATCAGAACAGTCTATTATTGACTATGTCTTTTCAGAAACATCTTTTCTAAATGAAGTCGAGGACTGGAAAGGCCTTAACAAAAAAACAAATGTGATTAAATCGACGAGATCACGTATGAACAAACGAGGTAAATGTCTTACTGCATGTCCTGATATAGATATTATCCATAAACGTCCGAAATTTACTCCAATGTTACCATTGCTTGTAAACGGAAATTGTTTAAAACCGGTAAACATAGGTAAACAATTTGTTAGCGTACGAAATACATGTGCGTTTGATTCCACCATCCAAAGCGTGTTAGTTGCATGTCACGATTTTTCACCATATGCCGAATATTTTAAAAATAGTAATTTTTATCTAACTAAATTTGTTCAGTCAATAATACAAAAGGGTGTAACTGCAAAATTGTATGAAGAGCGAGGACGTATTTTAAGTACTTCTAAAACAATAAAAGATGGAATATTAGATTGTATGATTAATATTTCATATCTACAAGAAAAATTTATCCTCCGTGATGTGCCGTCTCTCGAAAAATCCATTCGATGCGCCGATTGCCTATTTGAGTATTTGCAGACTTTGCCAGTTTTACATATTAATCCAATATCAATATATAAACACGGTATAACAGGTTTACAAGAAGCCGTCAATGAAACTTGTAAACTCAAGACTACAGACACATGCTTTAAATGTAAAGGTACAAACATAACAAAAAATTTATCAGAAGGCAATCACATTATACTTGACATCGAAGATGTAGGAAATGCTCTACTTGCCACACGACGCGGTTATCCGAAATGCAGAAGACAGTTTACCGTTGAGGAAATACCAGATAAACTGGTTTACGGTAAACATACATATAAATTCGTTTCTGCAATTATTCATATTGATGGACATTATTTCCCAATAATAAAACGAGTGACCGGCAAGTGGGAAAACCATAATGATCTGCAACAACGAACCACGACAGTCACTGCGCGAACGCTGTTACAGAAAAATTATATCCACGTATTATTTTATATTAGAATTTCTAAAACCGAATAGACATAATAATAGATTCTTACATTATACAGTAGCGTAATAAAAAAAATTTTTTAATATCTGTATATTTTGCTATTACCAAAGAAATTAAACAGTAAAAAAACTATCTATAATTAAAAAAAGGATAAACATATTAAAAAATAAAAAAAAATAAAAAAACTAAAATGACACAAAAATAAAAAAATTGTTTAAATATAAAAAAAAAATGAAACCGGTTTCCGTCACGTCCTCGTCGTCGGTTTTGGATATAATACTGAGAACGGAATCATATTGCAAGGCTCAACTTTTTCACATTAGTCAAATATTATAAAGTATCCCAAATTATTTCGGAATTATTAAATGTTGTTCAAAGTGATCATTAATTTGAGATATCTTGTAATTTAACAATATTCACCGGTAGTGCTCTTGTTTAAATAACTATATCTCGCGAATGGTGCAACTACAAACGAAAGCAAAATCACTACAAACAACTACAAACGATTCTAAGTAAGATGCCGTGAGCGAATTTCAGATATCTTAAAAATTGGCGAAGTTACGTAATTTGTTTATTGCAAATATGTTGTAACTTTTAGACGGTGCAACTACAAACGAAAGCAAAATCACTACATACAACTACAAACGATTCTAACTAAGATGCCGTGAGCGGATTTGAGATATCTCAAAAATTGGCGAAGTTACGTATTTGTTTATTGCAAATTTGTTATAACTTTTAAACGGTGCAACTACAAACGAAAGCAAAATCACTACAAACAACTACAAACGATTCTAAGTAAGATGCCGTAAACGAATTTCAGATGTGTCAAAAATTGGCGAAGTTACGTATTTGTTTATTGCAAATTTGTTATAACTTTTAAACGGTGCACCTACAAACGAAAGCAAAATTACTACAAACAACTACAAACGGTTCTAAGTAAGATGCCGTGAGCGAATTTCAGATATCTCAAAAATTGGCGAAGTTACGTATTTGTTTATTGCAAATTTGTTATAACTTTTAAACGGTGCACCTACAAACGAAAGCAAAATTACTACAAACAACTACAAACGGTTCTAAGTAAGATGCCGTGAGCGAATTTCAGATATCTCAAAAATTGGCGAAGTTACGTATTTGTTTATTGCAAATTTGTTATAACTTTTAAACGGTGCACCTACAAACGAAAGCAAAATTACTACAAACAACTACAAACGGTTCTAAGTAAGATGCCGTGAGCGAATTTCAGATATCTCAAAAATTGGCGAAGTTACGTATTTGTTTATTGCAAATTTGTTATAACTTTTAAACGGTGCACCTACAAACGAAAGCAAAATTACTACAAACAACTACAAACGATTCTGAATCGAACCCTGCAAGCGGATTTCAGATATCTTAAAAATTAAAGTATTACATTTTTATACAATTGTTTAAATAACTATAGCTCGCGAACGGGGCAACTACAAACGGAAATAATTGTACTACATTTCACTCCAAACGATTTTCTATAAGAAACAATGCTTAAAATTTCTGAACTTCAAAGTCGGGGGATGACAATTTTTAAGTCGCTATATTTTTGTTTCTGCGCTACTACAAACGAAATAAATGTTACTACATTCAACTACATACGAAGATCTTTCAGAAAAAAAAAAAAAAAAATATATTTGTGCAAGTCGAGTGCCAAGTTCACAAAGCCTTTAATTTCCTCTCCAATTCTTTCGTTTCCAACAGAGGAAGGAGAGTACGTTCTTGACACAGATGCGTCGAATTTTGGTATTGGAGCTGTGTTGGCGCAAAAACAAGGAGATAGTGAAAAGGTGATTGCATATTTCAGTCGAGTGTTAAACAAGGCTGAGAGGAATTACTGTGTTACACGCCGTGAATTATTGTCAATTGTCGAGGCCGTGAAATTTTTTCATCATTTTTTATATGGAAATAGGTTTCTTGTCCGAACGGACCATGTTTCACTGAAATGGCTTTTGTCTTTCAAGCAGTTAGAAGGGCAATTGGCTCGATGGATGGAGAGGTTACAACAATATGATTTCAAAGTATTGCATCGGAAGGGTTCCTTACATAAAAATGCAGACGGACTTTCCCGACGTCCTTGCCAGGAAGCTGATTGTCAATATTGTGCGCGAATAGAGATTAAAGAGGCTTCTAAATGGGAGAATACTGTTGCTCGTATAGTGCTATTTGAAGAAACTTCTAGAGATTGGCGTAAAGGACAATTAGAAGATCCGGATATTTCGATTATTCTTCATGGAAAAGAAGTTGGAAGGCGTCCTCTGTGGTCAGAGATTACGTCAAAGAGCGTTTCCACAAAAATTTATTGGACTTATTGGGATTCTCTTGAGGTGAAGGATGGTATTCTTTATAAAAAATGGGAGGCTCCGAATTTAAAGAAATCTTTGTTGCAATTGATTGTGCCCAGAAATCAAATAACACCAATTTTGAAGGAAATTCATGATTCGGCTACTGGAGGTTTTTTATTTTGGTATCAATAAAACTTTAGAAAAACTTCGTAAGAGATTTTATTGGGCAACATGTAAACAGGATGTAGAAGATTGGTGTAGGACATGTAGAGTTTGTGTTGCGAGAAAAGGCCCTTCGGGAAAAGGAAAATCTCCATTACAGATCTTCAATGTCGGTGGACCATTGGAGAGAGTACAAATGGACATTCTTGGTCCTCTTCCAGTGTCTTCAGCAGGGAATAAATATCTGCTCGTGATAACAGATTGTTTTACGAAATGGGTGGAGGCTTTT
>NW_017300080.1:42442-43748 GCF_001594075.2 Trachymyrmex cornetzi | reverse complement strand
CTCTTCATCCTCAATCAGACGGACAGGTAGAGCGCCAACACCAAACGATTGCAAACTTTTTAGCAAAATATATTGCTGAAAATCAAAAGGATTGGGATTGTTGGATCCCTATGTTTTTATTAGCCTATAGGACTTCGAAGCATGAAACCACAGGGATTTCACCAGCCGAATTATATTTCGCTCGAGATCTTCGATTACCGATAGATTTATTTACGTGGAAGTCCTCCGGTTGTCGAGGAAACAGATTTTTCGTCTGGGAATTATTTGAATAAAATTAGGCATCAATTGCGTGGTATTCACGAAAAAGTACGGAAGCGGATAGATATTAAATCTTCTCAGACAAAGACCTGGTATGATCGAAAGGCCAGGCAAATCCATTTTGATATTGAGCAGAAAGTTTGGCTGTATAATCCTCGAAGAATCAAGGGCAGGACTCCGAAATTTCAAAGCAGTTGGGAGGGCCCATATCGTATCGTGAAAAAACTTAGCGATGTAGTGTATTGTGTTCGTAAGACAGATAGACATAAAAATAAGATTGTTCATACAGATAGGTCAGCGCCGTATCTCGATAGACAGGAGCCCGGTATCAAATAATTTATTTTCAATGGAAGGAAATATATGGGGTTAATTCCGTTATTGAAAGTTTCAGATAATGATGATCTTGGCTTCGCATATCCAGCGCTCGGCGTAATTGGAACAGAGAACGGCGTGGGAGTTTCAGATAATAATAATCTTGGCTTCGCGTATCCAGCGCTTGGCGTAATTGCAACGGAGGACGGCGTGGGAAAGTCTTAGAAAGGAAATTGTTTTTTTTTTAAGAAGACTGCCTCTCCCGTGGTTTTTGAGCCATGGTTTTTCCACGGGACGAAGGGCAAATGCCGAGGCAGGGACTAGGGATAGAGGTACTATGGCTGTAGAACATTCCATTATTCCCCTCCTAGTCCGAAAAGCGAAGAGCCAAGAACGCAAGGCTCAAGAGAAGAGGCAAGAGGAAATTCACTCCCTTCAAGAAGATGGGGGGATGCCCGAAACGTATTCCTCTGGGAGACTGGCCAGCTCCCGAGGGGAAATTGAAGAGGGGTCCTGCCCAGAAGGAGAGGTGAGCCTCACGGAGCCTCACTTTGGGGAACGGATTCCTGGAAGACCAGGCTCCAAGGAAGCGACTGTGCAGCAAAGGAGCGAGATGTTGGTTTGGAATCCAAAACGCCCTGAGAAAGAGCCACTGCAAGTTCTTGGGATAAGAAGATTGTCGGGACGACAAATCTTTTTGAAAAGGAGGGCAGTGTTACGCCGCCGCCTGCTACGC
>NW_017300080.1:37187-41225 GCF_001594075.2 Trachymyrmex cornetzi | reverse complement strand
TTATAGCGTCCCTTCAGGACGTTGACCCATATTCCGGAGCGATAAGAAGTGCGTCCGACTCTCAGGTGTCCGCCACTGCGTGAATATCTGCGAGATAAAGTCTAAACGTCCTTCATACCCTCTATAACTCCATCCTTGTCTCTCCCATTTAAGCGCATTTCCAAGGGCTTGGACGTAACATAGAGTTAAAATCAAAATTAGAGCTTCGTTTCGGGGACAGTCAATCGGCGCAAAGTTATTACTCCCAATTTACCAACCGTAAACAGAAATTCGGTGAAAATCTAGCTTCTTTAGGTTCCGATATAGAAAGATTGTCACAACTGGCTTATCCAGAGTGCACGCATTTGATTCGAGACAAAATCGCGTGTGCTCAATTTGTTTCCGCGTTGTCAGACGGTTTTATAAAAAGAACTCTTCAATTGGAGGGAGTGGCATCTTTGCGAGTAGCAGTAGAGAGAGCTAGGGCTATTAAACTAATACAAGAAAGTAGTTTTGAGCGAAAGAGAGAACATAACTTCAATATTTATAAAAAAAAGAAAATAATTTTATTTTTGATGAAAAGAAAGAAATAAGACGTAAAAATTTTAATAGTCAAAGTGAGAAAGAAGGAAAAACAGAAAATAAATTTAATAAATTTAATAAGAATAATGATCAAAAAAATATTAGAAATGAAAGGACAAAAGAGTGTTGGGAGTGTGGGAAGGAAGGTCACTTCCGGTCGGGATGTCCTGGCAAGATGGAAAACGAGAAATAGTCGAACTCGGCGGGGTGAGTTCGACTCGTGAGGGGAAAGCCCCAAAAATTGTTAATAATAAATTTGAATTCTTCTAGAATAAATGTTACTAATGAATATGTACGTTCTTTCAGCGAGAATAAGATTGGACGGCATTTGAGAGATTTTTGTTATAAGGGGGAGTTCGATAATAAACGGTATATTTTTAAGATAGATACGGGCTCCGATGTATCAATTCTGAATTGTAATTTGATGAATCAAAATAAGCTGAAAATCAAAGTAAATAATTGTAATTTAAAATATCCTACGAGAGAAAAAGTTGTAATTGAACATAAAGTATTTGTAAAAGTTCGACTTGGGAATTATTTCGGAGAAATTCCTATGCTAGTTGCTAAAATTAGCGATGATTGCATTTTAGGAGTAGATTTTCTTAGGAGGTTTAATTTACAAAATGTATTGGAAACTGTTTTCTTCAATACGGAAATTGAAATGCAGAAAGATGTAGAATGTTCTTGTATTGCAGATTCTTATAACGGTTCATCGAATTTGAAATTGCTTTTTGAGGAAAATTCTAAAAATTTAGATAAGAATCAAAAACAAATGTTTGCTGAATTACTTGATAAATTTCGAGATGTATTTTCAGAAGAGATTATTGCCGGAAATTGTGAAATTGGAGAATATGATATTAATGTAAACGATTCTTTTCCCATCAAATAAGCTCCACGATGTATTCCAATTCATTTGAGGGAGGAAGTTTATAAGATAATAGAGGATATGAGGGAAAAAGGAGTAATAGAGGAATCCTCGAGTCCTTGGATTTCACCTGCTGTATTAGTAAAAAAGAAGGACGGATCAATTAGGTTCTGTATTGACTACCGTAAATTAAACGCAGTTACTAAGAAGGATTCTTACCCTCTTCCAAGGATAGATGACATTCTGGATCAATTGTCAGGTAATTCTTAGTTTTCCACATTAGTTCTTAAAAGTGGTTATTGGGAAATAAAAATTCGGTCAGAAGACAAGGAAAAAACAGCGTTTTCAGTAGGAAATGGCTTATGGCAATTCAAGGTAATGCCATTTGGTTTGTGTAATGCCCCCGCGACATTTGAACGGGTAATGGAACATATTTTTCAAGAATTTATTTCAAAGATTTGTTTAATTTATCTTGATGATGTTATTATCTTCAGTCAAAAATTTGAAAAAATGATTGCGAATTTAAGAACTATGTTTTTACGAATGCGAGAAGTTAATTTGAAAATGAATCCTAAAAAATGTACTTTCTTTGGAAAAGAAGTAAAATATTTGGGGCATATTGTGTCTAGCGCGGGCCCTGAAATTACCACGGATTCTGAAAAAACTTCGGTTGTCAGGGACTGTGGCCGATTCCGCGCAATAAAAAACATTTGCGAAGTTTCTTAAGATTATATTCCTATTATCGCAAGTTCGTGAAAGGATTTTCTTCGATAGCAAGACCACTTTACACACTTACAGAGAATCAAACGAAGTTTGTTTGGGAAGAAAAATATCAAGATTCTTTTGATAAATTAAAGAAGGCTCTAACCTCTTGTGCAATTCTGTCTTTCCCGAGGGAAATGAGAGAGTACATCCTTGATACTGATGTGTCAGGTTGCGGAATTGGGGCGGTTTTGTCACAAAAACAAGAGAATACTGAAAAGGTTATTGCTTATTTTAGTCGGGTCCTCAATAAGGCGGAGAGGAATTATTGCGTGACACGTCGTGAATTGTTATCAATTGTTGAATCAATAAAATTCTTTCATCACTATTTATATGGAAAGAAATTTTTGGTTCGAACGGATCACGTTTCCCTTAGATGGTTAATGTTCTTTAATAATTTGGAGGGACAACTGGCTCGCTGGTTGGAGAGGCTTCAGACGTATGATTTCGAAGTGCTCTATCGGAAAGGACTTGCTCATGGAAATGCGGATGGGTTGTCTAGGCGTCCGTGAGGATTTTGGTTGTCAGTATTGTGGAAAAGTTGAAGCAAAGGAAGCTTTGAAACGAGAAAATTTTATCGCTCGAATATCGTTATCTGAGGAAAATTCTGAAATTTGGCGAAAGGAACAACTAGAAGATCCTAATATTTCTATTTTTCTTTTGAGTAAGGAGACTGGAGAACGCCCAGCATGGCGGGAAATCGCATCACGAGATGCTTCTGCAAAGGTTTACTGGACGTATTGGGATTCCCTTGAAATCAGAGATGGTCTTCTTTATAAAAGGTGGGAGGTTCCGAGTTTAAAAAAAAGTATTTTACAGTTAGTTGTTCCCAGGGGACGGATTTCGCAAATATTAGAGGAAGTCATGATTCTGCTTCTGGAGGTCATTTTGGGATTAATAAGACTCTGGAAAAAGCTCGAAAACGATTTTATTGGGCAACCTGTAAGTAGGATGTGGAGGATTGGTGTAAGTCATGCAAAGTTTGTGTCGCAAAAAAGGTCCCTCTGGGAAAGGAAAATCTCCATTGCAGGTTTACAATGTCGGAACTCCTTTTGAGAGAATACAAATGGACATCCTCGGTCCTCTTCCAGTAACATCGTTAGGAAATAGATATTTACTTGTAATAACAGATTGTTTCACTAAATGGGTGGAGGCTTTTCATTAAGAAGCATAAGGACCAAAACTATTTCAGAGATTTTTTTGAATCAGGTTATCTCTAGGCATGGGGTTCCTTTAGAAGTTCATACAGATCAGGGTAGAAACTTTGAGTCGAAAATGTTTCACGAATTGGTGAATTTGTTAGGGATAAGGAAAACTAGGACAACAGCTTTGCATCCACAATCAGATGGACAGGTGGAACGCCAGCATCAAACAATTTCAAATTATATAGCAAAATTTGTGGCCGAAAATCAAAACGATTGGGATCGTTGAATCGCGATGTATTTGTTAGTTTATAGATCTTCGAAGCATGAAACGACAGGAGTTACACCAGCTGAGCTGTATTTTGCTCGGGACCTTAGATTGCCATAGACTTATTAAGAGGAAATCCTTCTAAATTAGAAGGGGAAGTTTTTTCACCTGGGGATTATTTAAATGAAATTAAACAGAAATTGCAGGAAATCCATGAGGACGTTAGGAAATGCGTTGATATTAGATCTTCTCGAACTAAAACCTGGTACGACCAAAAGGCTAGGCAAATTTATTTTGAGGAAGGACTGTCACGAGTGCAAAACTGCTCTATATCCACTGTGACGATTTCGCCACGGAACGTGGCGAAATACTAAAATAACGATAGCGCAATCATATTATTGCCAATATGATATGTAACCCAATTATTATAATAAAAGGGG
>NW_017300080.1:31498-37113 GCF_001594075.2 Trachymyrmex cornetzi | reverse complement strand
CCCAAAATATCAAATATAAGCGCGACTCTATCGGCAGTCGCGGGTCAGAAATTCGGTCAAGCAATTTAAGCATAACGCGTCGCGACGTCCGAAGCATCGCCGTACTTATAGCGCGACGCGAGTACGAAACGTGAAGTGAGATTGTAAATTAATACAACTTGTATCGTATAGAAATAAAAGTGATATATTTTACTAAAGAAGACTACAAGTGATTAATTGTGCGACCACTCCCGAGTCCTTCGTGGATCCCGAACCGTGCCGTGGAGCGGCACAACAGGACAAAAGGTGTGGTTGTATAATTCTCGAAAAATGATAGGGAAGACTCCTAAATTTCAGAGTAATTGGGAAGGCCCGTATTATGTTATAAAGAAACTTAGTGACGTGGTGTACTGCATTCGCAAGTCAAACAAAAGTAAAAATAAAGTTGTTCATACAGACAGGCTAGCGCCTTATTTTGAAAAACAAGTAGGAATAAATAAATAAATCGGAGCCCAATATCACTTAGTCAGTAAGAGTGTTTTACGGTGGAAACTGCGCGTTATATCTTTATGGGTTACAGGATTTAAATATGGAGGTAGAGCAGAGTAATTCGGAATTTTGGAGGATAATGATCCGATATGATCATTAGGAGAAAAGGAAGGTGCACAACTGGACGCCTTCGAACAAAATTTTAGAAGCCTCAGCACCATTTTTTTTAGAAGACTGCCTCGCCTGCGGTTTTTGATCTGCAGTTTTTCCGCAGGACGTTGGGCGAATGCCGAGGCAGGGACTTAGGAAAGTTCTTCTTAGGACAAAGGTACTGCAGAAACGCCAAACTCCCTACCCTTGTCCGAAGTAAGAAAAAAGAATTACGCAAAGCTCAAGAGAAGAGGCAAGAGGAGCAAACTTCCTAAAGAAGACGAGAGGATGCCCAAAGTGAGTTCTTCCGGAGATTTAGCTGGAGGAACTGAAGAGGGGTCCTGCTCGAAAGGAAGAAAGCAGCCTCAGGCTTAAAGTGATGAGTTCCAAAGAGATCAAGGCTCTAAGAAAAGTCATTGCAGCAGCACGGCTAGGGAGCGAGAAAATGGTTAAGGAACTCTTAGATCCTTCGGATAGAAGCCGATTTTTAAGCCTCGAAGAAAAAGAAAGATTCCGATTGTCGGGACGACAATCTATAAGAGGGAGGGCAGTGTTATGCCCGTGCCTCGTCGCACATGCCGTGTTGTACAGACACACGTGGTGTCACGTTGTCAAGACGCCGTGCGGTTGTTGATAGAAGACGACTGTGGGATTTTTAGGAGAGCAGTCAGAACGCTCGGACGTGATTCTCCATCGATTATACGTTTTATGATATGATATTTCTGTACGGATGATTTCGTGGAGTTGTCGTGGTTCAATAAACGATTTTCTGTTTCTTATTCCTAAACTCCTTGAGTCTGTTCATTTCTACGGCTTGGGAGTGCGCGTTGCTATTCGGGCGCAATCTTGTATATCGGGCGCAACAATATATTATAAACATGTTAATATATTAAAACAGTTAATAAATTTATTGCGAAAAATATTACCTCGGAAAAATAATTCGGTGCGCAGATTGAAAAAGACTACAATATGATATATATGCAAGTATATATGTATATACGGTGTCTCATTTTAATCTAGCCAGGCGAATATTTCAATTGCTGTTGAGTTTATAGAAAAATGTGTCAGACAAAAGTTGTAGAGTGCGGAGGGGGACACAAGATGGTGGCCTTGAGCTTTGATGAAGGTCAAACTGAAGGTCATTTCAAGGTCAACTTTGGTTTTTTAATGAAATGTAGAATTTTTCATTGCATATTTTGAAAGAGCATAAAATTTTGCGTTAAAGTTGTCTGACGCGTTTTTCATGAAAATTCATTTTATTGTGGAAAGTTAGCAATTTAAGCAAAAAAATTCGTAAAAAGAATCATACATCAAGTTGTACATGTTCATGAACATTTTTCGTTCTTAAAATTACCCGGAATCATCGGCGTGGACATGACGAAAATCTTATCCCATTGGGGTGCTTGATTTACGTGAGTCCCCTTGCTCTCACTACGTATCAGACTACTGTAACAGTACAGTAATATTACAGGAGATGTTCAAAAACGTCTCCTCCAACGGCTAGGCATGTGCAATCGACGTTGAAGTGAAAGCGTCGTTCTTCGTACATTTCTTCAGGAATTAATGCCATTGCATTACGTACGCGATTCTGCATGTCATCGGGAGTTGTTGGCTCTTTAGCAAAAGCAATCCCTTTCACGTAATCCTATAAAAAATAATCGCACGATGTAAGATCTGGCGAATACGGTGGCCAGCGAATGAAACCATTTCTGCCTACCCAACGTTGAGGAAACCTTTTATTTAAATAATCGAACAACACCCGCAGAGTGTATCGGGGCGTCATCGTGTTGGAACCACATGTCCCTGCGAGTTTGCAAATTGATGTCTTCCAACAACCCTAGCAGATCATTTTGCAAAAACTGCAGGTACATCGCTCCATTTAAATTGGCATTAAAAAAGTATGGTCCAACAATTTGTCCATCCAATATTCCGCAACAAGCATTGACCCTCCATTGGTGCTGACTGTCTACGCGACGTAACCAAAAGGGATTAACGTCTGCATAGTAATGGGAGTTGTGGCGATTTAAAGCTCCGTTATCCGGAATGAGGCCTCATCGCTAAAAAGCATCCTGTCGAAAAAAGTGTTATCTTCTTCCAATCTTTGCAAAGACCACTGACAAAATTGAACGCGTATCCCTTTCTGATCATCAGTCAAAACCTGATGTCTTTCAATGTGGTACGGGTGGAAGTGATTCTCTCTCGCCCTTAAAACTCGGTTTACTGTAGAAAGAGAGGTATTCAATTCGAGGCTGATTTTGCGCTGACTTACATGAGGGTTGAATGCAACCATCCCCAAAATAGCGATATTAAACACGGTGTCCTCTGTGCGATCTTTTTTCTTTCATTGACGTCTCAATCGACTATCACGTGCTCTAGCGATGGGATTTGAAATTGTTTGACGAGAAGGATGTCGACGATTTGGAAATCGAAGTGCATAAAGACGAGCACATTCTCTAGCATTCTCATTACTTCTACCGTATTCAATTATTATGTCTACAGTTTCCGTGGGTGACTAATCACTCATTGTTGCAGTGCTACGTTCTCGTTAAAATAACTTAAGATGTATCTCATACGGTGACATTTTATGAAGCATATAGTATGATTAATTCTGTCAAATCATGTAAGTAATCAACCGATACTTCTTTCTTTTGTAATGACTGAAACGTTGCCTAAGGACGTAATCTCGGACATACGCGGGCGTCATCGTTTATTTACGTCCATTATTACATTCTTACATCGTACTAAGCTCGTCTTTAGGCAACGTTTCAGTCATTACAAAAGAAAGAAGTATCGGTTGATTATTTACATGATTTGACAGAATTAATCATACTATATGCTTCATAAAATGTCACCGTATGAGATACATCTTAAGTTATTTTAACGAGAACGTAGCACTGTAATATTACTGTACTGTTACAGTAGTCTGATACGTAGTGAGAGAAAGGGGACTCACGTAAATCAAGCACCCCAATGGGATAAGATTTTCGTCATGTCCACGCCGATGATTCCGGGTAATTTTAAGAACGAAAAATGTTCATGAACATGTACAACTTGATGTATGATTCTTTTTACGAATTTTCATGAAAAACGCGTCAGACAACTTTAACGCAAAATTTTATGCTCTTTCAAAATATGCAATGAAAAATTCTACATTCCATTAAAAAACCAAAGTTGAGCTTAAAATGAACTTCAGTTTGAACTTCATCAAAAACTCAAGGCCACCATCTTGTGTCCCCCTCCGCACTCTACAACTTTTGTCTGACACATTTTTCTATAAACTCAACAGCATTTGAAATATTCGCCTGGCTGGATTAAAAATAAACACCCTGTATAGTAATAATTCAATCTTGAATTACTAATATATACATATTAGTAATTCAAGATTGAATTATTTAAAGCAACGAAGATCCAGCTTCGACCGTAATAGACATTTTAAATTTCTAGTATTAATAAATGTAATTGTATTTTGTTATCAAATTTTCCTATTGCCAATGTTGGGTTTATTTAACCCTTCCACCACACACCTCCTATTTCAATCATCCATCACACATGGGGTCTGCTGGACCCCAATGACTAAAGCGGCGATTGCGGCAGCAATTTTGACTATTTTAAATTGGCAAAATTCATGGATGTTCTTGAATGTACAAATAAAAAGGTAGAATAGTCGAAAAAAATTAAAAAAATTTTTAACATTGTTAAAAAAAAATAGGAAATGTGAAAAAATGACCTTTCTACTTAAAAAATCATAATTTTTTTATTTTTTAATAGTTTTCGCTAAAATTTTAACCACATACTCTCGAGATGTTGCTCTTTAAGAAAAAAAATTGTACTATAGCGTAACTTTAAAAAAAGGTATTTATTTTGAGATATGAAGATGGCTGATTGGCAAAAAAATGCACTACGGGTAAATAAAAGGAAAGATGGAAGTAAAACTGAATTGTAACAATAACAATTAATGAAATATTGTAAAAATGTTTTATTTAAGCCTGACAATGAAAAATATAATGAAAAAAAGTACAAAAACGGAAAGAACTCATTCTTGAGTTGTCACACAATCAATGCAGAGACACGATCTGTGGGAATCGCACATAAGACGCCTGCACTTCGCACATTGTATTTTTGTTTTCCGGTCTCGTGTTCTCGGACAAATTGTGCACCTTTTTTTTAATGATAAATTTGGATCGGCGAGTGGTTGTTCGGTCGGTCTTTTTTTTTTCAGCATCGTTAAAACTTGCAGCTTTACATCAAGTCTTAACGATGGAATAGCCGCTCTCCTTTGCAACTGCGGCCGGATGAGATACATTGCAAGATTTTTGACGCAATTTTTTCCGTACGTGTTTGGATGCGCATTAGGTGATTTACACAATAACAGGATGCGAGAGTTTACGACTGCCTGATCAAGCATACCGAAAAATATGCGTAAAGGCCATCGCTGACATTGCCTTGCTGTACTGTAATTGTGACAGAGTTGATCGAATGTATCAGTGCCGCCTTTAGTTTTATTATAATGCAGTATAATATTCAACTTATTGTTCGTAATTTCTGTCGTGTGCATGTACGACGAAATTACAAGAACGATTTTATTCTTCTTCGGCGAATAAGATACCAGCGTTGTGTTGTTTTTATCGAAGCAAAATTTGGTTTCTGGCGGATTTTTCGAAGCAACTTTCATCTCTGCAGGTATTTCCCGTTTATTTTTACGGATGGTTCCTGTAATTGTCATTTTGAATGACTCTTCTGCCATTCGATTGATAAGCGGGAGGTTGGTAAACCAGTTATCGCACGTTACTGTTCTATTAGAGCCATGAATAGGTGTTGTAACTTCTCTGAAGAAATATTCCGCGCTTGGCTCTTCCGTGTTCGGCCGGAAAGATTTATCCAGATATGGTACTCCATTTATCAGGTAGCATGTAGTAGCATCATTGAAGGTTATAATTTTTAGGTCATATTTATCCGGCTTCGATTTTATATACACGCGGAAGGAGCAGCGGCCCCGG
>NW_017300080.1:23860-27944 GCF_001594075.2 Trachymyrmex cornetzi | reverse complement strand
CTTTTTTTTTTTAAACTGACGTCTATGCCCTTGGGGGTCCAGAAGACCCCAGCGAATTTTTGCCTCTGCTTCTCACCTCTGCCAAACGCCAGCTAAGCAACAAACGGGGATGCTCCCCGCGTGATCTGCTTCTAGTAGTGTCGAATAACTGATAGAGGGCGCCACAAGTCCCGTTTCAAATATTAAGGTGGTCAAATCGAAGCGCGAACCGGGACTGGGGTCCCTGGGACCCCGTGTGTGATGGAAGGGTTAAATCTGAAATATTATTTTATGTACAGTTTTATTCTGGTTTGACTAGGCTTTATCAGGTCTGATTTGAATTGAAATTGTAACAGAATTCAAATATTTTCTCGAATTTTGACACATGTATCGAAGAAATGCGTAAACTTACTAATTTCAAAGTTGAGGGACAACCTGAAGATATTAATCGATTTTGATGAAATTTTATCCAGATCATATTGAGGTCTATAGCCAACTTTTGGGGGGTATTTCTAATCAATTTAAAAAAAAAATTCTTTTCGACTCACCCTAGTATACATATATACCTATCTATCTATAAATGTATATATATTTGCGTATACATATGTATATGTATATACAATACGTACTCGTATCTGTATTTTTTAATTATACATAGGCTAATTATCTTGCGGGTCGCATGGCAGTTACCAGTAACATAAATGTTGCTATTCGTTGAATTTTATCCAAGATTATTTCGAATAATCCTGCTCGATGCAATAGCTGGAAAGGAACTGGGGATACCAAAATTTCTTTTGAGAGAAAGAGAGAGAGAGAGAGAGAGAGAGAGAGAGAGAGAAAGAGAGAGAGAGCCTACTCATTTATGTCAAGTTATAGAATGAGTAAAAATTGACATATAAATTATGTTATAGTGATAAGATGAAAATTTATCTGTTACAAAATAAATCCTGTCAGGCGCTGTATTAAAAAAATTTGGAGGAACTACGTTACCAGAAGCAACGAAATTTTTAAAGAGATGGTTAAACACATCTGCTCAGAGATCTCTTCAGTAGAAGTATGACTTATTTACTAGACTGTTTTTTTATATTATCTTTATTTCCATTATATTAAGTTTTTTATCCACTTGACCTAAACCAAACTAGACCATCTATTAAAAGCTTATTTAATCCACATATAGTAGGACCTCTTTATAGTCACACGCTCGGGACCAAATGTGACAATAAAGAGGTTACCTTAACTACGCCCCAAATCAGGACCGTAAATAACTTTTCCTAAGCACATGTAGCACTCACACTGAGAAAACTGTTTTGATAACTATTAATTTTGTTGAGATGTGACTAACAAAAGCTCTCTTACTTTATTAGTTAAAAATTGTGTTGTTAGAACAACTAAATTTTAGAGTTAGAACACAATTTTTGTTATTCTAACCTAATTTTGATTAAAACGATAAAGATTAGATTAACAAAAATTGTGTTGTTTTAATCAAAATTTAACGAAAATAACAAAATTGTGATTAAAACAACATAATTATTATATTTATTATATAACATAATTATTATATTTAACTTACAGAGCACGACGTCCAAATGTATAATATATGTGTTAAGAATGAAATGCAAAAAAATAATTACCGTGAAGGATGCAGGTCCATCTAATATTTTATTAATTTCCTGAGCTTTTTCACATAATAATGGTCCGCTAATTGGTAGTTCCCATGATCTTTGTTGACAAAACCATGTATAAAGAACTGTATCTAGATTCATTGGGCGTCTCATCTTACGAACTTTTTTTAACTGTGTACAATGCATGGATTTGCTAAAGGAAACGATATGATCTTTTTGTTTTTTCATTTTTGACACACTACTTGACGAGATTCCATATTTTCTTGCCACATCTTTAATTTTTGATCCGGAAGCAATCTCCTCAATTATTTGTTGCTTGTTGCTTATTGTTATACATTTCCTCTTTGAATTCATGTTTACACTTCCACAATTATGCAAAATATAAGTGATAAGCTATCCCCAAAGGTTACAAATTGAACGCTAAAAATACAAGCCTGAGTACGCTAAGTAGACGACTGCGCATTGTTTACTGCGCAAGCAGTTGTCATGGATACGCGTCACGTGGGTTAAAAATGTGTGCTTATACGGAGGTCGACTATGGACTATAAAGAGGTCGTGACTATAAAGAGGTGGACTATAAAGAGGTCCTACTGTATTATTAAAGTTTTCAGATGAATTAAGTAATTATAATTTTAATTTTCTTCATTTTTTGAACTGTGATCAGATAAAATTATTTCAAAGAGTATATGTTTAGCTATTAATATTTTTTATTATTTATACAGATTTTATTAAAAGTTATTTTGTGGTCTAGGTGCGGTGCTTATATTTATGTGTAACATTATACATTTACTCACAGTATACCAGGTATGTAAATATCAAACCGGAATTTACCAATAGATGGCCATAGCTGTCAATGTAGTTGCCGTCAGACCGCGTCATTGACACCATTTCCTTGTTCTGACAAAGATTTTCAACTCACAACAATACAAGTTTCATACAACAGTATAGTTTGTAATAGCGTTGAACATGTCGCATTTTGTGCCTGGAAACTACGATTTGCGGATAGCATTGATTTTATGTTACCATTTGAAGAAAACTGCTGCAGAATCGCATCGAATGTTTGTCGAAGCTTACGCTGAGCATGCTCTTGGTAAATCACAGTGCTTTGAGTGGTTTAAAAAATTCAAAAGTGGCGATTTTGACGTGAGAAACGAAGAACGTGGAAAAGCACCGAAAAAGTTTGAAGACAGCGAATTGCAAGCATTGTTGGATGAGGATGATGCTCAAACTCAACAACAACTCGCGGATCAATTGAATGTGACACGAGAAGCCGTCTCCATACGTTTGAAATCCATGGGAAAGATCCAGAAGATGGGAAAATGGGTTCCACATGAATTGAATGAAAGACAGCAGGAAAACCGAAGAACCACTTGCGAAATGCTGCTCGTCAGGTACAAAAGAAAGTCATTTCTCCATCGAATTGTGACTGGCGATGAAAAGTGGATATATTTTGAGAATCCTAAGCGTAAATGATCATGGGTAACTCCAGGCCAAACATCAACATCGACTGCAAGGCCAAATCGCTATGAACGGAAGACAATGCTCTGTGTTTGGTGGGATCGGAAAGGTGTGATCTATTATCAGTTACTAAAACCTGGCGAAACCGTTAATACTGAACGCTACCGACAACAAATAATCAATTTGAATCAAGCTTTGCGTGAAAAACGACCGGAATATCAAAAAAGGCAACACAAAGTGATTTTGCTTCATGATAATGCACCATAACACAGCAAAACTGGTCAAGGAAACGATTGAGGCGTTTGGTTGGGAAGTACTTTCGCATGCGGCTTACTCACCAGACTTGGCTCCATCCGATTATTTCTTATTTGCATCGATGGGACCTGCACTTGCTCAGCAGCGTTTCACTTCTTACGAAGATGTACAAAAACGACTAGATGACTGGTTTGGCTCAAAAGAGTAACAATTTTTTTGGCGTTGCATCCACAAATTGTCAGACAGGTGGGAAAAATGTATAGCTGGCGATGGGCAATACTTCGAATAAAATATTTTTTATCATTTTTGTGCAATAAACGTATATTTTCTATTAAAAAATTCCGGTTTCATATTTACATACCTGTACATACATGTATGCATGCATGCATACATGTATTTCATATTACATGCACGTTACATGTAACATTGTGTTTACTGATGGATATCTTTTTGGAGATTTCTAAAAATCTTTTTATTGGAGGTCATTATGTTACCAAAATGATGTCAAAAATGACGTCATTAATCAGTTAAATATTAGAGGTCATTATGATATCAAAATGAGATGTCAAAATGACATAATTAACCAGTCAAATTTTTCGATCAAAAGACGTCAAGCGTGACATGTTCAACGTGACCCAAAGTTTACGTCAATTTGATATCATTGGGACATTCGTGTGCTACTTGAGAACAGTGGTGCACATTTGGCTCCCCGGCAACACGGAATCCAGCCCCACCACTTTTACCCCCACCTACCGGCATCGAGTCGGCCG
>NW_017300080.1:20264-20719 GCF_001594075.2 Trachymyrmex cornetzi | reverse complement strand
CGTAGATTTGCGTGACATCGCTGCTTTCTGTCAGCAAAACCATAACTTGAGTCTGCGTGGCTGCTTTTGTGTCGTCCAATTTTTTCACGTCTTCAATTGAAAATTTCTCAACTTTATCTTGTTCTTCCTGAGGAGCAACCAGGATAAGCTGAAGGTTCGTTTTTGCCTTCTTCTCTGATTCTAGCGAGACTAATGTAGCGATATTATATTTACATGGCATTTACGTTCGACGTAGTGACGGTGGTGAACAGATTTTTCTACGTTTTATACGAGACCTGAGATTCTTTGACGGAAGTTTTGAAAATTGTGGGAACCGTTTGTTTCGACTGAGCGACCGTCTTGACGATTGACATTGGTGATAGCAACGACCGACTGGCGACTGCTTTGTTTGAGCGCTTTGCACCGTTGACACAGTCGGCTCTTGCATTTTCTGGACGACGATCTTCTAAGTTTGA
>NW_017300080.1:17427-19253 GCF_001594075.2 Trachymyrmex cornetzi | reverse complement strand
CGCAAAAAACATGTATTTTCTCTTGCGTTTGTTTTATACAAATTCTCGGACATGAGAGTTAAATGTCGAGCATCAACTACCATGGTTTGAGCCGTTTCTCCTCTCGCCCTCAGAATTGATTTGAATACGCATAAAGATTGAACGCTACTCGGATGAAGTTGATTACGTTTCTTGGTTTTTACGTCTGTCAGCATGGAAAACACTCTTTCGGCATCAGCATTAGAATTTGGAAGAGATCGAATTGCATTAATTAATTTAGTTAAAACTGGATATCTAAATTTTCCATCTGCCTTTTTAGTTACCATTATTGTTTTCCATGCTTCATCAAAATGTAAATTAATTATTGTTGCTTTCTGCTCTGATATAAAATCCTTTTTTAGAAATTGCCATTCTTCTTTTAATATCTCCTCATCAAATCCGCCGAATCGTTGGGTAACAAAAAGAACATCCTGAACAGAGTTGTTCGGGCTGTTTTTTTCGTCTTCTTGCTGCAAAGCAAATTTAGGTTCCAAGATCTTCAATTTACTCAGAAATTCGTCCTTAACAAAAAGTTTGTTACGAATTTCTTTCGCAGCAATGTTATAGAATGCCAAACAATTGTCGTAAACTGATTTGACAATCTCACCCTGACCTTCCTGGTTCAATCGATCAAGAAGGCCTTGGCAAGCTTCTCCAACCATAACTTGATCAGGAGATAAACGATTACACGCGAGCAAAGGATTAATTGTACCCATCGAAACAAAATTCAATAATGGTGCTTTTACAACATTTTTAAGAACGGTTTTCAAAAGATTTTCCGCAGCTGACTGAAGTAAATGAACTTTTGTTTCTTCAGTTTGAAAAGACGCATTAAACTTGTTAAATGCATTCAGAATATACTCAAGAAACAAAAGATATGCTTGTATTTCTAAATTTTGCATCAGAGATAGTAAAGCAGTTCCAGACTTTGATTTCTCGCTCAATTGCTCTTCTTGCAAAAATTTTAATAGCACATCCCAATTTTCGTTCAGTCTAGCCACGCATGCATGACGTGAAAGCCATCGCGTTTCAGACAGTTTTAAAATTTTCCTACAAGTTCCATCAAAACAAAATAATTTTTGGAACTGCTCAAATATACACGCGCGCTTGGGACTGCTAGAGATAAACGATGCCACTTTTCGCAAAAGCTCCTCGCATGCTTCAGGAATTGCGCTGCAAGCTGCATTTGCTACTAATGCAGATGCATGACAAGGACATGGCATCGTTATCAAACTTTTGCAATGTTTTTGTAATTTTATTTTAAATGATTCGTATTTTCCTGTCATAACAGAAGCGTTATCACAGGAAAGAGCGAGAATGTTTGAAAACGGAATTTGTTTTTTCCACATTTCGGCTCCAAAATTTGTAAATAATTCTTCGGCACTACAATCACTCGCGTCCAAATGAATTAATTCTAATAATTCCGTTCGAGTATTCAAAGTCTGAAGATCGACGTACCGAACAAGAAACGTCATCCATTTATCATTAGTTAAATCAGATGTTTCGTCAACAAAAATAGAAAATTTATTATTTTGTAATTTTTCAACCAACCGCTCCTGTTCGCGAACACATAAGACATTCTTTATTACTTTCGGTGTCTTATTCCGATTCATCCTCATACTTTTCAAGACTTCCGGATCTTCTCCGAGGTCTTGAAAAAAACTTAAGATTGACTCTGCTGTTTCAAATGGAATGTTTTTCTCGGCAATTAATGCTGCAAATTTTATTTCTGCGATTTTTTTTCGATCTTCAAAAGGCACAGATTCTTCGTCATGCGTATTCAAATCTACGCTAAAGCCCCTTTTCTG
>NW_017300080.1:8861-15667 GCF_001594075.2 Trachymyrmex cornetzi | reverse complement strand
TTTCGACGATGATATCATCAGTGTCGAGCATATCAGCTAGCCATCCTCGTTTTTCATGTCACTTGACATATACGACATCTTCTTCTAACACAGCTTCCGTAATTAAACGTCTCGCGATGCTGTAAGGGACCATCCCGTCGCAATCCCACCGCAATCCATGGTGATAAGTACTCAACCAGGAAGCGCAAGATTTGTCGAATCTCGTCAGAAAATGCCATGGCATAGGATGTGAAAAAATATAGTGTGTGAGAATGGTTCCCCCTCTCAGCACCGCTACTTCCTTCACGATAAATTTCTTGTTAACGATGAATCCTTGCAAATCCACAAACATTGGTATGGCCATGACGAGCAATTTTTCGAGACTTCTCCACACCCAGGTTTTTCCATTCTTTTATATTCAGGATACTTGCTGACGTTGCAATTTACATAATTTTGCGCACTACATTAGACAACGGACAGTATTCGATTACACGATCGTGTATGAGCCAATAGGCGGTAGTATTGGCGGGCACATTCTCCTTGCAATCAAATTCTATGCGTACGTCCACAGTGGCGCTCTTGACGGATTCGTTTTGTTGCGAGCAATCAATGGCTGCAAAAGGTCCTTTCTCGATAAACGATAGTACGTTGAGCAGCGTCTCGAAGCTATCGATTCCATAATATGCTTTACGAAAACGCACATACATGTCAAACAGGACAGCGTACCTCTTTTTACCAAAATCCAAATTTAAATCACCATATGGATAAAAATCTGAATTTAGATATACTTTCACAATACTCAAATTACAATCGTCGAACACACTGACATCTTGTGACATGACATTCTTTCGGCCGGTCTGCAGAGCAAAGATAACGTATCACGGCTTCTCAAGCTGACTCGCCGTTTTAACGGCCCATGAATGCTTGTTCGTATTCTGCAACAAAGGATACTCGTACAGATCCCACGAGCGAAAATTCATACTCAGATAACGACCGCTTTCCAATGCTCGCAGCATTGATAATTTATCGATCTCGTTTAATGCTACGTGAGGCATCCGCCACTGCACTTTGAATAATTCAACTTCAGGCTCCGTCGCAGGATTTCCCACCAAGCAATTGTAATCGTTGCGCGCTCGTATCAAAATCAATTCGTGGCCCGCGTTGACGACTACGCGTTTGTAATCTTCGCAAAAGCCCAACAGCATGTTGAGCGGCATGCAAAAATTAAAGTATCCTTCCTCCGTGTCGGATCTAGAGTTCCATCCAGCATTCAGCGCAATCAAAGCTTTGTCATACGTCATCGATACATAGTTCTTGATGGTACTGGTAATTCCAACGTTTCTGTTACGGTCAATCTCCACACCGTTGAGTTCATATCGAATTTCATCAAACATGAACCCCACGCAATTATTTCCAAGCGTCGACGACATCTGATCGTTTTTCTTCTTCACCGTCAATCTTCCTTCGACGTAGAGAAAACTATCGCACGGCAACGTGTACAAATCCTGCTGCTGTATGGGTATCCGTATCTCGTCGCTATGTCCAAACGTAGTGTTGGCGTACGGATTGTACGTGTGAGTCTCAATCTTGACGATGCGGTCGTCAAAGATCGGCTCACCGGTAATATTCAAGATATCAACCATTTCGTACGATGAAACTCAACGACTTTAAAAATGCGACGTTGGATGCAGTGAGTTTTTTTTCAGGTGTAATCTTTCCAGTAAAAGATGTATCTCTCGTCTGTTTCGGCTGTTCGTTCAACACAAGCATCTCACGTTAACGCCGTCGTACGTGCAATCTAACGGTGATCTCCTCTCCGCGAAAATCAAACAATCGACCGTCTTGGTCCACCACGCGAATCGTCAGATCAGTAATGCTCCGTACGACGATCGTAAGGTAAATGATCTGCGTAGGTCTTTCCGATATCTTATATTCTGGCGGTACGCTTGGTGAAAACTCGTGTATCGTGTGCACGCACCTGTCGTTGCTGTACGCACCCGTGGTCACGTTGCACTTGATACGAATGATGTTCACGTTGATGATATTTATCGGCACGTCAGACTGGTGCCACTATCGCGGCTCCAGCACGCGATTCGACGAAAATCCCAGCAGCGAGCCAATGTTGCGAGGTTTTGTAAAATTTATCCGATAGGCGCATTTAATCTCACTTCTCATCGTATTGTTGTTGGCGCGAATCACCAGCGGGAACTCTTCGTCCTCCTTACCCTTTGCATCGTGAGAACGTAAAATTTCACGCCTCATATACCGCTCGATATCGCGCAGTTCGTACGATCCATCGGGAATGACAATTTCCTTGTTGTCATAGTAAAACTTGTTGTTTGTCGAATTTACATTTGCTAATGTATTGTACGTTTCAAAGTCCGTCAGACCGAGCTCGTAATCACCGTCACCCAAATCTACCGCCGGAAAGTAGCTTACGGTGAGGACGCTACTCTTGCCAGTCAACGTAAACGTCAGCGACATGTTTGAAAGAGCACTGAGTCAAACAGCGCAATGCCTGTCTTTAAATTACTAATCAACCGATCGTAGAAACTGTAGACAAAGCTGCCCGCAGTTCTTATTGTAACGCCGATGAGGCGTGCGATTGTACTCGATTACACTGTTTGCCAGATATCGCTCGAGTTCCTTCGGCGGTCGAAGATTACCGAAACTGTCAAAGTATACGACGCGATTCTCCCTTTTCGCATATGCCACCCAATGCGTACCGGGTTCCGCGGCATTATCTAGATTTACGATACCGGTCTTGTTTCGACGTACTCCTTTAACCGGTAATGTAGTACGCTTAAAGACACCTCTAACATACGGAATGCGCATGCAGTTTGCAAGTTGTTGCAGTTGCACATCGGTAGTTACTCCCCTCAGCATTTTTAACGTTTTATCAACGTTTTTTTTTCTACGCGCGACACCTCGTCCGCGCTTATAGAGAGCGAGATAAATGACGCGATTATGACGTTGCAGTTCTTCCAGTTGAACGCTGCGCTGCTTTGCTATTGTTTACGGCCTTAGCGACTCCCGCCGTCCCACCGACCAATGACCCGAGAACGCCGAGCAGCGGTAGAACGGGTAGGACGCCGCCGCGTTTCGCTGTCGGAAGAATCCTCTTGCTCCTCTTCTTTGTTTTCAAGCCCATACCAATCTTCGTTTTGGCCTTCATAGCTGCCCAAACGGCTGTGGCTGCGGCTCCCTCTCTCTCTCTCTGAGAGTCGAATTACTCGCGGTAATGCGTTTCCGCGCCTTCTCAACGAGTATACTATCAGCCGCGTGTCGTTTGGTGATATCGTTGCTGTGCGAATACGCTATGTCGTGCTCGCGACACGCAGCATCCAATGGATTAATACCTCGATCGCCTCTGGCCAATCGCTTCTCCAATCGCGTCCCCGGACCGCAAAACTGATATCCGGGAATATGTAGTTCGAAGGGAAGCGCGTTTATCGCACGATTTAGTAAGCCTCTCGACGGCATTCGCTACAATTCTTTATCAAAGGCGCCGGACCGTCGATATGCATTTGATGAGTCGGCAAATTGTAATGCTTCAGGCATCGACGGTATCGCTGTACCTCCGAATCTGCTCGTATATGCTCGGGTAATCTGTCCCACAACAGATCTATACAATATTCAAACTGTCGCAACAGTACAATTTTCGGTATGTATTCCAGTTCTTTTGAAGTTAAACTGTGCAGATCGTCTGACACGACGAGAAACATTTTGATTACTGAGCGATTTCGCTCTACGCAGCTCTATAAATAGGCCCGCTCGCGATATCGTTTTCAGTATTTTGTGGAAGGAGGAAATATGCGGTTCGTGCGCCAATCGCGGATGATTAAAGTGACGAATCTCGACGGCAAAGTACAAACCGATAAAGAGACGCGCAAGCATGGCAACATGCTACCGGCCTCTATACGATCGTTTGCGGACCGTCAAATTGTGGCCAGACGAACGTGTTGATAAGCCTATTGGAAAGTCCGCACGGCGTAAGATTCGAGAACGTGTACGTTTCCTCGAAATCGCTGCAGCAACCGAAATATCGATACCTGACGAATCTGCTAGCACCTATCGAAGAAATTGGCTATTTTACGTTCTCCAATAACAGCGACGTCATTCCACCGACGCGCTTCCGAATTCCATCTTTATCTTTGATGACGTGGTATGCGACAAGCAGGACGCGATAAGAGAGTACTTTGCAATGGGACGGCACACGGACGTCGAATTCTTCTATCTCTGCCAGACGTATGCAAAGATACCCAAGCACCTTATCCGCGACAATGCAAATCTATTGATCCTGTTCAAACAGGATGGTACCAATCTGAAACGCGCGTACAACGATCATGTGAATACCGACATGCCGTACGAGAATTTCTGCGATTTATGTCGTAAATGTTGGCAGCAAAAGTATGGATTTCTAGTAATTGACAAGGACAAGGAGGTGCGCTTACCGATGGGCGATACAGAAAAGGACTTAATGGCTTTGCAATGCCGTGATGCGATCAGTTGACATCGATACGTTGACATGGACAACAGCAAAGATCGTGAGAAGGTAGCGAAGGAGATTGCGAAAACGAGTGATTCGATTCGCAAAAAATACCGCTCTTTGAACTGGTAAAATGGATGAGGATATCGCATTGGAGAGACACTTCAAACCTATTGTCGACCCGCTGAAACAGATTGTCGAAAACACTGCTGACTCCTCCAAGGATCCAATCATGACCGAAACAATCTTTTCGAGAGAAGTCGAGAAACCAAGATCCAGAAGGAAACGACCGAGTGCTTTGTACGACAATCCTATACAGGCTTCCACGCCTGTAAAATCAATGTTGAATCGATCGAAAACCATACCACCCGCTTTGAATGAAATGTCTGAAATAATACAGCCGCATGAGTTATCGCACGACCATGTTCCCTCCGTCGAAGAAATTTTTGAGGTTACCGATGAACCGCTCGTGACATCTATTCGACACCTGCTTCAAACATCCGAGGGTCAGGAAAAGTTGCAAACAAACTATGGTCCGTTGGGACAGAAATATATGAAAGCGGTTCTGAGTGGTAAGAAAGCCGTCAACATAGACGTTGTGTACGGAGTTTATTTCAACGACGAGGGAACGATACTAGGTGACAAACGTATCACCTTGCACAAAAACGATGATATAATTATAGATGGGAAAAGATATGATGGAACAGCGGGCCTGTACGAGTTAATTTTCATGAAATTTCCCAACGAAAGTATCTGTACGGATGACGACGTACACACCTACAGAAGCATTCTGCTGACGACAAACGCTCACAGACGCGGTCATAGCCCGAGTAATCAAGTAATGGGTAGTAAGGAATACAAGTATAAGAACATAATAGCGCCATTGGTGTTGGATAAAAAAGTTGGAACGGGAATTAACAAAAGAGCGAATTTACCGCGTACAATGACACTAAACGATAACAAGATCGACTATATCCATTGGGACGATCCCAACGAAATTGTAGATCTTCTGCGATTGCTCGAGGCCTCGCGCCAGGCCGGTCATAATGGTCACGACAACGAGATTTTGTCGATTATTGAAGAGCTTCGCAAAGCCGGTCTGATTATAAATTAACCTCGTTCTACGCATATCGTTCAGTCGACATCGCAATGCCGATCAACAAGTTTGGACTATCGCTTGGAGGAGGAGGAAGCGAATCGTACTATCAGTGGCGTGGATTGCTCAGAAATTACGTGCGCGATAACGCTCTTTGTATAGTCGCAGCCGACTTTGACGCAAAGTCGCGCAAAATTCGACGATTATCGCTACCGGTAGATGATGCTGACGCAGCAAACAAGCGATACGTGCAGCAGAGTGTTCAAGATTTGAAAGATCGTCTGAACGAAATCGAGAGGAAGATTGCAGCCTTACAAAATAATGTACAGGTTTTGCTAAAAGAATTTGAAAAGACGATTCGAGAAGATACATCGTGCCGAATAATTATTCGCAATGTCTGAGAAACGGCTGCTAGTTAATGAATTGCACGCTCCGGCGAGAAGAAATTTTTCGCGAAGACACGTCATAGTACATGGATACGATGATCTGTGGCAGGCGGATGTGGTCGAGATGCGTCCATATATGCCATTCAACAGAGGTTACCACTACATTCTCACCGTTATCGACGTGCTGAGTAAGCATACATGGGCCGTGCCGCTTAAAGCCAAGAGTGGAAACGATGTGACGCATGTGATCGCAAAGATAATTCGAGACGATAAAATATGTCTGAAAAATTTGCAGACCGACAAAGGAAAGGAATTTTACAACTCGGATGTGCAGAAACTCTTGAAGAAGCACAACATCAACCATTATTCTACGTATCCCGTAATGAAAGCGTCAGTCGTCGAACGGTTCAACCGTACGTTGAAGAATGACATGTGGAAACAATTTACGCACAATGGAAATTATAAATGGATCGATATCCTACCGCGTCTCGTATCAAATTACAACGCGCGCAAGCATCGAACTATTGGTATGCGTCCCGTCGACGTTACCCCCGCGATCGCCAACAGACTCTTAGTTACGGTTTACAATCGCGTAAAGATTGCCGCACCCGCGCGATACAAAGTGGATGATTCGGTACGCGTGAGCAAATTCAAGACAGTCTTTGATAAAGGACACACGCCGAATTGGACCGCGGAGGTGTTTAAAATTATCAAAGTGCAGCAAACTAATCCAGTGACGTATCTATTGCAAGATTCTCGCAGAGAGCCTATCGCGGGAGGATTCTACAAATACGAATTGCACAGCGTCGCTAATCCCGAAGTGCATCTCGTCGAAAAGGTGTTGCGCAAGAGGGGG